>NC_090270.1:334590931-334897002 GCF_040414725.1 Anabrus simplex
CCGCAGTGGTACGTATAAGTTAGGAAATTTGTTTGGAAGGGCAATAGGGAGGTACATTCAGGGAAACGGGATGGCCTAGGGAGCGGTGATATGGGAACAGGGAACTGGAAATCAAGTAGGGATGACATCAAATTGTTAGTGTTGAACTGTAGAAGTATTGTAAGTAAAGGAATAGAATTAAGTAATTTAATAGATATATATTTACCAGATATTGTAATAGGAGTTGAATCATGGCTGAGAAATGATATAATGGATGCAGAAATTTTCTCACTGCACTGGAGTGTGTATCGTAGAGATAGGATAGGAAGGGTGGGAGGGGGGAGTGTTCATTCTGATGATAGAAGAATTTGTAAGCTACGAAAAAGTTAAAGATGAGTCACATGAAATTCTAGGTGTAAGGCTCATTTCTGAAGATAATAGGCAACTTGATATATTTGGAGTGTACAGATCGGGAAAGGGTAGCACTGGCGCGGATTCGGAATTATTTGATAGGATAGTCAGCTATGTGGGAAACGACATGGAAAGAAATGTGATTGTAGCGGGTGATCTGAATTTGCCAGATGTCAATTGGGAAGGAAATGCGAACGACAGGAAGCATGACCAACAAATGGCAAATAAGTTAATATGGGAAGGACAGCTGATTCAGAAAGTGATGGAACCAACCAGAGGGAAAAATATACTTGATGTCGTGCTGATAAAACCAGATGAGCTCTATAGGGAAACTGAAGTAATAGATGGTATTAGTGATCATGAAGCTATTTTTGTGGTAGTTAAAAATAAATGTGATAGAAAGGAAGGTCTTAAAAGTAGGACTGTTAGGCAGTACCATATGGCTGATAAAGCAGGCATGAGGCAGTTTCTAAAAAGTAACTATGATCGGTGGAAAACGGTAAATAAAAATGTAAACAGACTCTGGGATGGGTTTAAAGAAATAGTTGAGGAATGCGAAAACAGGTTTGTACCATTAAGGGTGGTAAGGAATGGTAAAGACCCACCTTATTATAATAGAGAAATAAAGAGACTGAGAAGGAGGTGCAGACTGGAAAGAAATAGAGTTAGAAATGGTTGTGGAAGTAAGGAGAAATTGAAGGAACTTACTAGAAAATTGAATCTAGTAAAGAAGGCAGCTAAGGATAACATGATGGCAAGCATAATTGGCAGTCATACGAATTTTAGTGAAAAATGGAAGGGTATGTATAGGTATTTTAAGGCAGAAACAGGTTCCAAGAAGGACATTTAAGGAATAATTAATGAACAAGGGGAGTGTGTATGTGAGGATCTTAAAAAGGCAGCAGTATTCAGTCAGCAGTATGTAAAGATTGTTGGTTACAAGGATCATGTCGAGATAGAGGAGGAGACTAAGGCCAAAGAAGTAATAAAATTTACATATGATAACAATGACATTTAAAATAAGATACAAAAGTTGAAAACTAGAAAAGCGGCTGGAATTGATCAGATTTCTGGGGATATACTGAAGACAATGGGTTGGGATATAGTACCATATCTGAAGTACTTATTTGATTATTGTTTGGTCGGAGGAGCTATACCAGATGAATGGAGAGTTGCTATAGTAGCCTCTGTGTATAAAGAAAAGGGTGATAGACATAAAGCTGAAAATTGCAGGCCAGTAAGTTTGACATGCATTGTATGTAAGCTTTGGGAAGGCATTCTTTCTGATTATATTAGACATGTTTGTGAAATTAATAACTGGTTCGATAGAAGGCAATTCGGTTTTAGGAAAGGTTATTCCACTGAAGCTCAACTTGTAGGATTCCAGCAAGATATAGCAGATATCTTGGATTCTGGAGATCAAATGGACTGTATCGCGATTGACCTATCTAAAGCATTTGATAGGGTGGATCATGGGATACTACTGGCAAAAATGAGTGCAATTGGACTAGACGAAAGAGTGACAGAATGGGTTGCTATATTTCTAGAACATAGATCTCAGAGAATTAGAGTAGGTGAAGCTTTATCTGACCCTGTAATAATTAAGAGGGGAATTCCTCAAGGCACTATTATCGGACCTTTATGTTTTGTAATATATATAAATGATATGAGTAAAGGAGTGGAATCGGAGGTAAGACTTTTTGCGGATGATGTTATTCTCTATAGCGTGATAAATAAGTTACAAGATTGTGAGCAACTGCAACGTGACCTCGAAAATATTGTAAGATGGACAGCAGGCAGTGGTATGTTGATAAACGGGGTTAAAAGTCAGGTTGTGAGTTTCACATATAGGAAAAGTCCTCTCAGTTTTAATTACTGCGTTGATGGGGTGAAAGTTCCTTTTGGGGATCATTGTAAGTATCTAGGTGTTAATATAAGGAAAGATCTCCACTGGGGTAATCACATAAATGGGATTGTAAATAAAGGGTACAGATCTCTGCACATGGTTATGAGGGTGTTTAGGGGTTGTAGTAAGGACGTAAAGGAGAGTGCATATAAGTCTCTGGTAAGACCCCAACTAGAGTATGGTTCCAGTGTATGGGACCCTCACCAGGATTACCTGATTCAAGAACTGGAAAAAATCCAAAGAAAAGCAGCTCGATTTGTTCTGGGTGATTTCCGACAAAAGAGTAGCGTTACAAAAATGTTGCAATGTTTGGGTTGGGAAGAATTGAGAGAAAGAAGAAGAGCTGCTCGACTAAGTGGTATGTTCCGAGCTGTCAGCGGAGAGATGGCGTGGAATGACATTAGTAGACGAATAATTTTGAATGGCGTTTATAAACGTAGGAAAGATCACATTATGAAGATAAAGTTGGAATTCAAGAGGACAAACTGGGGCAAATATTCATTTATAGGAAGGGGAGTTAGGGATTGGAATAACTTACCAAGGGAGATGTTCAATAAATTTCCAATTTCTTTGAAATCATTTAGGAAAAGGCTATGAAAGCAACAGATAGGGGATCTGCCACCTGGGCGACTGCCCTAAATGCAGATCAGTATTGATTGATTGATTGATTGATTGATTGATTGATTGATTGATTGATTGATTGATTGATTGATTGATTGACTACTAACCTACTGGTAACCATGACAACGTCTCTAGCTGCTTGCCAGCAGGGAAGTAACATAGGATAATGTCATTTCCGTTAATATTCCTGTAAACTCGTGGTTGTTCCTTGCGGAGAAGGCGAGAGAGACTTCATGCTGCCATTCTGCGGGATATTTGCGGAATCCCATTGGAGGTTACAATCGTCTTCCAATAGCTCTGAAAGGGCTGTTAATATTTAAACAGTACCGCGCAGCGTAGCCCATGATTTCTCACCGTAAGTTATTTTCCAGCATTTGCTATACATTTTACTGTATTTCTCTTCTACTTCTTTTTTCCGCTTTAATTTCTTGTCTCTGCATTGCCCTCTTTAAGCTTAAGTAATAACACCATAAGTCATCTTCTTATCTGTTTACCTAAGAATACCTGCACCTACATTTCTCCTTTGTTTCTGCCTTCTTATATCCTAACTCATATAATCACAATTTAGTGCGGGACATTTCATTTTACAATACATCCACTTGGTATTTACATATTTGTTCCATCATTCTGTCCTCAGTTATAAACCTATTTTCTATTAATTTGAACTTCATTTGTGTAATACTTTCTTCCTTGATTACTCCGTATGTATGCGCGTGCCAATCACGAAACCTGGACACTCTTACCTTTGAGGAAAAATTCCGAGCTGTTCAAGTGTATAACTTTTTGGCCCTGAAACATATCGAAATATGGAGGCAATTTCAATGGCGGTCCAGACCTTGGTTTCTAATAGGTGGCTAAACGGTAGGTCGTATCACAAAACTGAAAGCACAATCGCAATTCAATTTGGAGGGATCTACAACTTTGTTCCGATGACATATTGTCTATCTCGATCTCTTATACGTTAGATAGAGCTGCATTTCTCAATTTTGAGTTAATTTTGTATTTTTTACACGTATATCTTATCGTTTGCCACACGTATAATAAAGATAGAATCATCAAATTCGGTACGCACATTGAGATGATCAGTGCTCATATATTAGCCAAATTTAAGATTCCAGCTGCCACATATGTATCTAAAAATAAAGTAATCTGTGAAAAATGTACCCAAATTTCACGCTATTTAACGTTTCGAAGTCAGTCTAACTCATAAATAGAGGATATACGAGAACATGTCATACAACCAACCATGTAGAACACTAAAAAGGGCGCCTGATGGCGGAATCCGTTTGTTGACATGACGTACCGTTTAAAAGCAGTAAATCTCGAAATGGTCTGCACTTATAAAAGTGCCCATGCTTATCTATATAAGTAAAGTTGTAGGAGGTCCGCTGTCTTTAATTTACATTGTTTTTCCAATATTCAGATATTTATCCGATTTAATTCTACAGAAGACCGTATCAGTGGTTTTTAGTTTTTGTGTCCGTCTGTCTATTTGTCCGTCTGTTCCACCATCACAGCGAAACGGCTGGGTAGATCTCGACCAAACTTCATATATACAGGATGAAGCGAAATTCGCGCACTAGGGCGTCGCAGCGCGACTCCTTACATGCCAGCAATAAAAAAATGTCTCTCACAAAAGTTCGTCCTGCGAGTATATCCTCGAGAAAAAAGACGTTGATGAGTGGCAATCTGGCAACACTGTAACCACATGTAGGGTAACTGCCTATTTCAGCACTTATTAGTGGTTCTGTGCAGTTAGTGCAGTGGATAGCGTTTTGGGTTAGCATGCAGGAGGTCGAGGGGTCGATCCTGTGTTGAGGCGTATGTTTTTTATTTCGTAAATGTAGTCCTGGTGGTATGGTATCTGGCATCTTAATCGTCAACAGAGATTGCAGCGGGTCGTTTAGAAACCATTTGCACTTACACACTACGATCCTAGAAATGGACGAACAGTCGTTTTCATTGGTCAGCTTTGAAAGACGCCCTTTCCACGTCGTGGGCGTGAATTTATTCTCTGTTGACGATTAAGATGCCAGATACCATACCACCTGGACTATATTTACGAAATAAAAAACATACGCCTCTACCCAAGATCGACGCCTCGACCCCATGCATGCTAACCCAAACTCTATCCATTGCACCAACTGTACAGCACCACTAATAAGTGCTGAAATAGGTAGTTACCCTACATGTGGTTACAGTGTTGCCAGATTTCCACTCTTCAACGTCCTTTTTCTGCCTGATATACTCGCAGAACGAACTTTTGTGAGAGACATTTTTTTATTGCTGGCATGTGAGGAGTCGCGCTGCGACGCCCGAGTGCGCGAATTTCGCTTCACTCTGTATAGTATAATCATCCATTGGAAGGTTTACATGTGAATATGATTTTAAAATCACTGTATAGAATGGGGGTTTATCAGGAAACCACAACTGTTTTATTCCATCTTCTCTTATACTTTTGATTTTCTGTAAAATCCATGGACTGCTTGTGAAACGTCCCTTCATTGTAAACAAGTTTTGTTATTTACATAATTTTGCGTGGTCACTGGACACTCCTTCCTTTGAGCGAGTATTCCAGGCTGTGCAATTCTATTACTTTTTGGCCCGAAAAACATCTAAATATGGAGGCAATTTCAATGACGATGGAGACCTCCGTTTCGTGAATGCTGCTGTCTCAACGGTATGTTATTTCACAAAGCAGATTACACAATCGCTGTTCAATTTGGGGAGATCTTCAACTTTGGTGCTATGTTTTTTGTCAGATCTCGATCCTTGATACTTTAGATAGCGCAGCATTTCTCGATTATAATCAAATCTCACCAACTCGATTGTGACTGGCATCAGGAAAGGGGGCCTGTGATTATAATGAAAACTATCCATCTCTATGAATAACTGTTGTTACTCCATGCGATAAGTTCATGTGTAGATTTGGTGCGCAAAACATGTATCTTTTTGGAATAATTACCCTCATTTATACTTTCAGGGAAGTGGTTCTGACATTGGTTTGGATTATAATTATGTGTTAGTATTGTCTGGTGAATGTATGGATTTGTAATCAATATTGAGATCATATTTTGTTATAAATTTTGTGCCCTAAGTAGGAACCATCTTGTGTTGACTATAATTGTCCATAGATAATACTAAGAAGAAAGGCACATGATTTATATGTTTACAATCTTGTGCTAAGTGCCCGACATCTTATTTCAATTTACCATCACTCTCATAGAAATCACGATGAAGTCGGAAAATCTATACTCTCTCCATGATGTTGCCTAGGTCACAGAGTATACATTGTTTGTTTACTACTTTTGACATTAACTAAGTTAGCCATCTTTAAAAAGGGCAACCTCCACGCTTCGTATGGTGTTGCATAGGATATGATTTACATTTCACTCAAAGCTGGCGGAAGGTACAAAACGTGACCCAGTTTTATGGAGATACTGTAATGATAAAGGAAGCTATTTATTACTTTAAACTTACATATAAAAGATAGAGTTCATCCTTTATCCGAAAGCTCTAGAAGTGTATATAGTTATTAATTGTTTTTGTGTGGTGCAGATTTTTTATAGTTGAAACGTTTAGTGAGAAAAACTTGTATACATGTCTCTTGTTGTGTTAGTTTAAATGTGGAAAGAAACGGGGAAACTACCACATTTATTTATTTTTCCCTAGTAGTGCATGAAATGATTCTCGCTGTAAAAGATTCCAGAGGTAAAGCGTCTTCTCAGTCGGATCTCCGGGAGAGGACTACAATGAGAGAAACCCTTGATCAGGATGTAAAGCAACATGTTGTTCTGAAGAGGTAAAGTAAGATAGGGAGCAGACTCAGAATAGGAACGTGGAATGTACGAACACTATTGCAAAGTGGAAAACTCGAAAATGCCAAGCAAGAAATGATTAAGAACCGTCTGGATATCCTTGGTATGTCTGAGGTGCGTTGGGGTGGAAGTGGTGAAGTTACAAGTAGTGAACTCAGGAGAAGAGAAGAATGGAACCAGTGGAGTAGGATTTCTACTGAAAAATTACCTCAGGATGAAATTAATTAAAGTAGATGCTATTTATGGCAGGATAATGATGATTAAAAGGACATGGAAAAGGTTTGGTGCTAATACAGGTGTACAGTATATGCCAACCAGTCAACACCCCGAAGATGAGGTGGAAAAATATTATGAGATGATAGAAGACACAATTGAGAAGGAGCAAAAGGCTGGTTGTGTTATTATTATGGAGGATTGGAATGCTGTATTTGGAGAAGGTGAGGAAGAGGGAATTGTTGAAAAATATGGACTTGGAGAAAGGAACAATAGAGGACAGACTCTAATTGACTTCTGTAAAGAGAACCTGTTACTGATAGGAAATACATTATTTGAACACCGCAAAAAACGCAGATATACTGGGACATCTCCACTGAATGATCAAAGATATCAGACCGACTATATCATAATACAAAAGAGGTACAGAAATGGGATGAAAAATGCAAAGTCTTATCCGGGAGCAGACATAAACTCGGACCACAACCTAGTGGTTGCTGAGGTGGAAGTAAAACTAAAGAAAACCACTAAAGCTGCAGTTAGAGAGAAGCTAAATCTAGGAAAGCTTAAGGAAAAAGGAAACCGTGATGAAATGGAGAGGATTTTTACCGCAACGATGAAAACCACTATAGATACAGGAAACACAAACAAAGACTGGATAGCAATTAGGGATGGAATGAAATAGGCTGCAAAACAAGCACTTGACATAATGGAAGGACGAAGAAACAGAAAAGAGTGGATAACAAAGGAGATGTTGGAGAAAATGGAAGAACGAAGAAAGTGGAAAGCAATTAAAACACAAAAAGGCAAAAAGCAGTACAGAAAGCTAAGTAATGAGTTAAGAAGAGAAACTGATAGAGCTAGAGAAAAGTGGTTAAATGAGAAATGTGAGGAGTTTAGAGAGAGACGGGAAATATGAACAGATGTATCAGGAAACAAAGAGGATGGCATTTAAAAGGAAAAGTTGTAGGACAGGAGGAACAATTGAAGGAAGTGATGGAACAATGTCTGATCCAAATGAGACTTTAAAACAATGGAAAGGATATGTGGAGTCTTTGAATGCGACTGAAGATAGGCCACAAGACATCCAAATAGAAGAACAAAGTAAAGTGACTGAAGATGAAAAGAGATGCTCTATGCTTGAGGATGAAGTTGCACTTGCTATTAAAGAAGTGAGACGAGGAATAGCATGTGGAATTGATGACCTACCAATAGAAATTGTGAAAAGGTTAGGAAATAAGGGTACACAAATTTTAACATCACTTTGTAACAGAATATATGAGACAGGCCAGTGGCCTGAAGATTTTCTAACAACAGTAATGATCCCTATAGCAAAGAAGAAGGATTCATGTACGTTTGAAGATCACAGGACCATAAGTCTGATTTCCCATGCAGCAAAAGTACTATTGAGAGTTCTGAATCGAAGGTTATATCAAAAATTAGATGAATTGATTAAGGAAGAGCTGTATGGATTTAGAAAGGGAAAAGGTACAAGAGATGCTATTAGGTTACTAAGAACTATTGGAGATACATTGAAAAAGGAAGAATGGTATTTATGACTTTTATTGACCTGGGAAAGGCTTTTGACAGAGTCCAATGGGAGAAATTGATGGGCATACTGAAGAAGAATGGAGTAGACTGGAAAGAAATAAGGCTAATTAAGAACCTTTACATAAACCAAAGTGTCCAAATCTGAATAGGATATTATCTGTCAGAAGGGAGCAGAATTGGCAGAGGGGTGTTGTCTTTCACCAACGCTGTTTAATATACACTTGGAGGAATTAATTGCAAATTTCTTTCAGGGAAAACAACGTGCGGCAGTTGGAGGAAAAAGAACTAAATGCATTCGATTTGGAGACGACACGGCAGTTCTAGCAGAAACTGAGAAAATGATGAATGCTATGTTGGAAAAATTGAACAGATCCTGTAAGAAGTTAGGCATGAAAATTAATAGGAAAAAGACCAAAGCAATGATCACGGGGTCAAAGAAGGACTCAACAGCTAAAATAATACTTTCGAGGGAGGAGATCGAACAAGTGTCTAAATTCAAACATTTGGGAAGCATAGTCAGTAATGATCTTTATTGCTTGGACGAAGTGAAGACTAGAATTGCAATGGCCAAGGAAGCATTTATGAAACAAAGGACACTGTTGAGTGGGCTTCTAAATAAGGACCTTAAGAAGAGGTTAGTGAAGTGCTTTGTGTGGAGTGTGGCGCTTTATGGGGCTGACACTTGGACGTTGAGAAAAGAGGAAGAAAGGAAACTAGAAGCATTTGAAATATGGATCTGGCGGAAGATGGAGAAAATCAGCTGGCATGAAAAAGTAAGGAATGAGTAAGTATTAAAAGGCGTGGGTGAAGGAAGGAGAACGATATTGGAATGCATTCAAAGACGGAAGAAAAGTTGGTTAGGCGACTGTTTGCGACGAAATTGTTAAATAACCGAAGCATTGGAAAGGAAGATACAAGGAAAACTGAAGAGAGGAAGGAAGAGGTATCAGTTAGTGGACAGTGTAAAGGTGAATAGAAGCTATTGGAAGACAAAGAGAATGGCTGAAGACAGAACAGCGTGGAGAATTCATGCGAAGACCTGCCGATAGGCAGACCACCAATGATGATGAATGATGATCCATCTCTATTGTGAATGGGAGTTGGCAAGTCAGCCTGCCGTTATTGTAGCAATTCCCGAACTCTATTGTGAATTACAGTATGAAACGTGGCCTGCCATTATCATTTGAATTTCCCCATCATTCACCTTACACGGGGAACAACGTATGGGGTCCTCCCAGGTTTGTTTCTTGGATAGCGCTATGAGACATGCAATTATAATAATCTTATTCACTCCGTTTGCAGTAACTTAAGTAGGATGCCATATACAAGGTAGAATACCGTGGCGAAGCACGAGTACCTTAAATACTCTCGTCGATATATAAATTCTATCCAAACACCAACACCTTCTTAAAATTTTTCGTTCCATTAACGGTCGACGAGGAATATCAGTCTGTGCTACAAAGATCCTCTAATACCCTAACCAACTAATGCAGAAAGACGACAAATGAGATAAACTTACCGTAGAACTATTTGGAATGGTGCAGTCTTGTGAAGATGGTCCGGGTTCGCTAAAAGCGGTTCCATCTTGGGTGGTAAGTGACTTATATGACCCTTTGTCCATGACCGAACTATTTCCACTGTCTTCAGGAAGAACGTACACTCACATTCACTTCGGTACTTCACTGCTCATATCTGCACAGATGTGGCCATGGACCACTTCAACTACTGTTGGGGATCCAGTTCATTAAATAGTTTACAGACGTAGTCAGGATTACTTAAATTTTATCACTGCAATTGATAAGTGAACATTTCTATTCGTAGAGAGTATGTGATAAGATATTGTAAGATATACATGATATACTTCCATTAATTGCATAATATCTCCCACTTGAGCTTGCACATTGATAACGTATGGCGTTATTAAGAATCATTCTTACTGGTGATGGAGTTAGAGCAAGATATATATATATATATATATATATATATATATATATATATATATATATATATATATATATTTCCTACTTGCTTTACGTCGCACCGACACAGATAGGTCTTACGGCGACGATGGGACAGGAAAGGCCTAGGAATGGGAAGGAAGCGGCCGTGGCCTTAATTAAGGTACAGCCCCAGCATTTGCATGGTGTGAAAATGGGAAACCACGGGAAACCATCTTCAGGACTGCTGACAATGGGGTTCGAACCCACTATCTCCCGAATACTGGATACTGGCCGCACTTAAGCGACTGCAGCTATCGAGCTCGGTGCGTGACATTAATCAAGGTACGGACCCAGCATTTGCCTGGTGTGAAAATGGGAAATCACGGAAAACCATCTTCAGAGCTGCCGACAGTGGGATTCTAACCCACTACCTCCCAGATGCAAGCTCACAGCTGAGCGACTCTAACCGCACGGCGAACTCGCCCGGTTTAGAGCAAGTTGCGATCACTATTGTAATTATATATATATTCATTATAGACGGTTATGCCTTACAGCGTTCAGTCTGCAAACCACTGTGAATTTACTATCCGCCGCCGCAATCCTCCATTTGTAACTAGTCCTTTTGCCTCGTTTAATTCTCTATCACTTATAGTCAAATCGTTAGAAACTGAGTCTAACCATCGTCGTCTTGGTCTCCATCTACTTCTTCTACCCCCCATAACAGAGTCCATTATTTTCCTACGTAACCCATCCTCCTCCATTCGCCTCACATGACACCACCACCGAAGCCGGTTTATGCGAACAGCTTCATCCATCGAGTTCATTCCTAACTTAGCCTTTATATCCTCATTCCTAGTACTCTCCTGCCATTGTTCGCACCTGGTTGTACAAGCATTCATTCTCGCTACTTTCATGTCTGTTACTTCTAACGTATGAATAAGATATCCTTAGTCGACCCAGCTTTCACTCTCGCAAAGCAAAGTTGGTCATAAAACAGACAGATGTAAAGATAGTTTCGTCCTGGAACTGACGTCCTTCTTACAGAATACTGTTGATCGCAACTGCGAGGTCACTGCATTAGCTTTACTGCACCTTGATTCAATGTCAATTACTATATTACCATGCCGAGAGAACACATAACCTAAGCACTTGAAATTATCTACCTGTTCTAGCTTTTTATCCCCAATGTGACATTCAGTTCTTTTGGATTTCTAACCTACTGACATCAATTTAGTCTTGGAAAAGTTCATTTTCGTGTGATACTCATTGTACCCATTATCAAATTCCAAATTATTAGACTGCAGACTTTCGGCAAAATCTAAGACCAAGTCGTCAGCAAGGGCCAGACTACTTACTACATTTCCACCTAACTGAATCCCTCCCTGCCATTTTATACCTTTCAGCAGATGATCCATGTAAACTACGAACAACAAAGGTGAAATATTACAAGCCTTGTCTAATTCCTTAAGTACCTTGAACCGAGAACTCATTCTACCATCAATTTTCACTGCAGCCCAATTGTCAACATAAATGCCTTTGATTGTTTTCTAACAAAAATCTGCTAGTAATTCCATAGTCATCGTCGCCATAAGACCTATCTGTGTCGGTGCGACGTAAAGCCCCTAGCAAAAAAAAAAAAAAAAATCCATAGTCCCCCAGTACGGGGAACACCTTTTCCCTCCGTACTCTGGCATATGTTTTCTCTAGATCCATGAAACAGAAACATAACTCTCTATTCCTCTCGTTCCATTTTTCAGTTACCTGGCGCATACTGAAATCTGATCCTGATAGCCCCTCTGTTGTCGGAAACCACACTGGCTTTCAACTAACTTACTGTCAACGACTGATCGCAACCTCCCTTCCAAAATTCCAGTGAACAGCTTGTCTTGTATACTGTAAAATTAGATATCTCAAGATTTTTTGCAATCCCTCCTGTTCCCTTGCTTGTAGACAGGTGCAAATTACTACTTGTTTTGCAATCAGAAGGTACCTTACTAACACTCCATACTATTTTTAATACTCTCTGAAGCGATTCCCCCCCCCCCCCCAACCTGCCTTATTTCCCCATCCAAGGTCTCATTTCACTCCTGCGTATCTATGGCAGTGGACTTTATTTACCACCCTCTCCACTTCCTCAAGCTTTCATCAACATCATTGTAGTTCTCCCCATAAGCTCTGTTGTTCGCGGCGTCACCAAGAAGATTTTCAAAATATGCCTTCCACCTGTCCATTGATTCTCTTGGATCTATTATGTGTTCACCTGATTTACCCAAAATGCCACTCAAATATTTTCCCCTCCATTTCTAAGATTCTTTGTTACTGTCTAGAAAGTTTTCCCTGCTGCTTGACCTACCAACTACTTGCAGTAGTCGTCCTTGTCGCGACAATCATGCAGCATGCACAGTTATCTAACTCTCCCGCTTATTGTCCCCAATATTCTGGCACGCTCTTTTACTGGGGACGCAGCAGTAGTCCCATCTGTCAGAGACGAGTGGCAGCAGAAGATACAAATCACATCACAATGGTCAATATAATGTTATTGTTGATCAGTTTTGATCTTTCGATATTGTAGGTCTTCACATTTATTTTTCTGCCGACTCTTGGATATTAGAGCATCTAATGTAAAGGTAGTCCTTCCTTCTTCGAGCGATGTTTCCTCAACGACTTTTCATTCATTTTTATAATCAGATTCACAAATTTCTTCGTCAATACGGACCGATGCCCACACGGGTTTACTCCTTAAGACAGTCATGACAAAACCCATGGACAGTTAACACTATTAAACAATAGTTCCATGTTAGAAATGTTCGGCGTTGATATGGGCTCAGTAACAAAGGTTTAAATTCATGAATTCTATTATCATACTCGGTATGGTAAAACTGTATAAGACATAAAGGATTGGGACCTGTATTCTGTTGAACATTTGTTATGTAATACACTGACTGAGCAAATGTCATGGGATAGCGGAGCACTGATGCGCAGGTGTGTTGTCTGCGCACCACACGCCTCCTGTGCCAGCGGCAGTTGTATAGGAGACCTTGTGAGCAGTGGCTGTGCATGTGACAGGTGTAACATGGAACGTCATCGCGAACTGACACCGTTCGAATGGGGTATGGTGGTCGGTGCCCGACGGATGGGAAGTGGAATTTCGGAAGTGGTGCGGGAATTCGGCTTCGCACGATCAACCGTGTCCAGAGTGTATCGTAAATGGTTGAATGCGGGTGTCACCGTCCACAACAGACGAACGACCGGCCGTCCAGCCACCCTCGATGACCGTAACCGACGACATCTGAGACGGATTGTCAGTAGAGACAGACGGACAACCGTGCAACAAATCACAGCTCATTTCAACACAGGCCGTGTTAGACACGCCTCCCAGTGGACAATCCATAGGAACATGGGTTCTATGGGGTATGGGAGCCGGCGCCGCACACGGGTGCCACTGTTAACCCAACGTCATCGGGCACAACGACGCGCATTTGTCGCCAGTCACCAGGGATGGACACTGGAACAATGGCGTAACGTGATATGGTCGGACGAATCACGATTTCAACTGCACCATGCCGCATGCCGATGGGAGGCACCGTGTATGGCGCACACTACATGAAGCGATGCATCCCGCCTGCCTCAAAGGTGTGGTCCAGGGCGCTGGTGTCTCTGTTATGGTCTGGGGTGCATTTTCCTGGTATGGAATGGAACCCCTAGTTGTTCTGGAAGAGACTATGAATGGTACGCGGTATGTTGAGCTGCTGGGAGACCATCTCCACCCATTTTTGGCCTTCCAGCGCCCAGACGGTTCTGCGGTGTTTCAAGATGATAACGCGCCGCCACATCGCCCCCACGTCGCCCGGGAATTGTTCCAGGAACATGCAGCGGAGTTCCAACGACTGCCATGGCCACCCAGGAGCCCCGATATGAACCCTATCGAGCATATCTGGTATGTCCTGGAACGCAGGCTCCGTGCCATGGATCCTGCACCTACGAACAGACCAGCATTGGCGGCCGCTCTGCAAACGATTTGGTGTCAGCTGCGTCCAGAGGACTACCAGGGACTTGTCGACTCACTTCCAGGGCGTCTCATTGCAGTTCGCGGGGTCACAGGAGGCCCCACACGCTATTAGGTGGCTATCCCATGACATTTGCTAAGTCAGTGTACTTTTCGATAAGACCTGTAACAGATATTGTTTTAAATTCGCACTTTCCCCTTACCTGCCATTCCATCCAGCGTGAATAAAAAATTTTTATAGCCTAGACTGTATTGCATTATTCCCAGACTTTGCATGCCAATTTTCATGACATTCTTTTCACCCTTTTTTCTCGTCGTTTGACGTTCATGTGGACTTAGCTACAAAAAATAGAAATTCATGAATATCTCTGTTATCATAGCATGGTGAAGATGTATAAGACATAAATGATCGAAAATATAATTATCACTATCAGCCATATGCAATCGTTTTTACGATGTGGCCTCTTTAAGTCCGAAGCGAGGTAGGTTTTCATGAGGTCTCTCCATCTGGGACGGTCTTGAGCGATATTCTACCAATTGGTCCCAGTAATCTTACGGATGTCTTTATCCCATCTGTCCGGTGGTGTTCCCCTAGGTCTCAGATGATCTTTCGGACTCCACTCAAGCACAAGCTTTGTCCACGTACCATCAGTTCTCCGAGCAACATGGCCTGCCCACTGCCATTTTAGGGTAAACACCCTTTCTAAAATGTCATTGACCTTTGTGACTGACTTAATGTAATCTGCTTTCTTCCTGTCTTTCTTCGTGAAGCATAGCCTGAACCGTTCCATAGCTCTTTGGGTTGTTCTGAGTTTTTGCTTAACAAACTCGCTCAATGTCTAGATTTCACAACCGTAAGTCAGTACAGGGAGAACACTCTGGTCAAAGACTATCTTCTTCAGGTGGGTTGGCATGTTGGATTTGAAGATTGGAGAATTTCTTCCGTAAGCCTGCCATCCTAGTTTGATACGTCGGAAGATTTCCGGTCTTAAGTCCCCTTTCATGTTTACAAGCTGCCCAAGATAGACAAACTCATTGACCTGTTGTAATATGGAGTTTCCCACATGCAGCTTTCCTGCTGGGGCCGATTTGTTGAGCATTACTTTGGTTTTAGAAAGGTTCATGAATAGTCTCACTTTTTGACAGGCTGAGACAAGATCTTGTATTAGACATTGTAGTTCATCGATGTCGTTGGCCAAAAGTGTAATGTCGTCTGCAGACCTTAAATTATTCTACCTTTTCCCATTGATTTTGATTCCTGTTCTTTGCCAGTTGATGTTTGACATGGACATTTCTATTACTGCTGAGAACAGCTTGGGAGATATGGGATCGCCTTGCTTTACACCTCTTTGAATGGGAAAATCCGTGGTTGGCACATTGACGTTCACGAAGGTTGAAGAGGTTTCGTAGATATGCTGGAGTGCTCTTATGTAGAAAGCATGAACGCCGTGTTCGACTAAGGATTGCATAACAGCAGCGTGGCTCACCGAGTCAAAAGCCTTTTACAAGTCCACAAAGGCTAGACAGAGCGGCATTTGATATTCATTACTTCTGCTGATAACTTCACGAGGGGTGAGTATGTGGTCGATTGTTCCAAAACCTCGGCGGAAACCTGCTTGTTCAATTGGCTGGGCAAAATCAAGCGTTGAACTGATTATATTTGTCAGTACCTTGGTGAAAACATTGTAAAGTACAGAAAGCAAGCTTAAACGACGATAGTTTCTGATGTCATGCATGTTCCCTTTTTTGTGCAGGAGAATTATCATTGCTCTGTTCCAAGATGAAGGGTTGAATGCATTTCGTAGACAAGACGTGAATATTTTTGCCAAGTGGCTTAAAGTTTCATCACCAGCAAGTTTGAGAACGCTAACTGAAAGGTTATCACTACCTGCGACTGATTCTTTTTTCACACTGTTTATAGCATGTCTGATCTCAGATGGGAGAACTTCCGGGACTGGGGAAATGTTGGATAAGTCAGGTAAATACAGGTTATCATCAACCTTCTCGTACAAATTGCTATAAAAGTTCCTGATGAACTCAAGAAGTTCTTTCCTATCAGTAATTTGTCCGTTTTTCCCATCTAATGCAATTAATTGCTTCTTCCCGATCTGTAGCTTCCTTTTAGCAGACTTCAAACTTGTTTTTTCAGATAAGCAAGTTCTTAGAGTATCTTTATTGAATTTCTTTAAGTCGGTTTTAATTCTCTTTCTTATGGTTTTGCACAGCTCAGTGTACTGTATTATGTCACAGTCAGACTGAATTTTCATTTCTCTCCTCCTCTTTAGCAGGTTCCTGGTATCGTCATTGAGTTTCTAATCCCGAGTGTTATTCTTTTTCAACCCTCCAGTTACTTCAGCCGTATCCATTAGCAATTATATATAACTTAATTTCTGTAATATTTATCGATAGGACCACCAATAACATAAATATTTGAGAAATGAATTTTATACCCCAAGCATAAACTATCATTTCACTCAGAGTGAATAAAAATGTGTATAGCCTAGAGTGTAGCACCTCATTCTCCGACTGTTCGTACAGATTTTCATTCAATTCTCTTCAGCCATTTTCTCGTGATGTCTGTACATAGGCCTACATACATACATACATACATACATACATACATACATACAGACAGACAGACAGACAGACAGACAGACAGACAGACAGACAGACAGACAGACAGACAGACAGACAGACAGACAGACAGACAGACAGACAGACAGACAGACAGACAGACAGACAGACAGACAGACAGACAGACATAGAAGACGGAATATTTAAAAAGTGCAGTACCTTGTTACAGTGGACATGCCCGATACCTAAATGCCTTTCTTTTTAAATGCTGAGCAATGTACAGACAAAACTCTTATCTTATATACCGTACTGTATACCTATATAGGTATATATTATAATTTTATTTGAGTTGCGATTTGTATGGACGGGATTTACGTGTACATTACGAATGAGCAGATATTATGTGCCATGGTCACTCTACGACGATGTACATAGATTTGCATGCAAAAAGTCTGGCCCCGTCCTGTAGATCCGAAAACTATGTTTACATCCGTAAGGTTTCCACATTTGCATAACTAATATCTGAGTCCAGCCGGCCCTTACTGCCTCTCTCTAAAATTGGTTTGAATAAATCCACGGAATCAAAATTAAAACAATAAACGATTTTAACAATTAAAATTTGCTATGATTCGAGTAAATGGTGAAAGATGGTCAAGTTCAATATATTATAACTCGAGACTAGATAAGACTGATAGAGTGGTGTGCTAATTCTCCGGACGAAGGTGAAAACTTCTCATTCATGTTGCTATAATCGTAATATTAAAAGAAGCGGTTTGATAGATAGCGCTGGAGAGTCGAGCATTTCACGGTGTTGACACATTTTGCATTCCTTTCTCTTTCCCCTCGCTTCCGGCTCACTGTTCGTTCGTTCAGACCACTGTGTTCTGTTGTACGTAACTCACAAGTGAGAGGTTTGGCAACTGCAAGCAACACGAGGCGGCCAGCAACTTATCTCCACGGCAATCGCAGTGGGTCTACCCACGTTTCGATGGCAATCATACCCCCTTCTCCACACCCAGGCAGACAGTAAACGGACTTCACTCTAAGAACTGTCGTAACGCATCCTTCAATACGACTATACAACTATGGAGGAGAGGGACGGAGGTTGATGCTGGAAACGGCGGGTCTCTTAGGTTCTTCATTATGAACCTAAATTGCCCGGCTTCTGTCAGTCACACTTTATGCATGCAAGAGTACATATTCACACTGCAAGTTCTAAATATTGGCTGCTTGTGGTTATTGGTAAAATATTACGAGACTGAACATAATCCAAGAACTATAGATTCCCATAAAGGGAGTTCCTCATCAGACTAGACTAACTTTAGTAGCTACCGCTTTCTGCAGGCAGTCTTCAGAATCACTCTGCTTTCGAACGTCAAAAGCCTGCTCGACCGGAATGTCAAGCCTCCGTGTCCCGAAAATGAAGTCGACATATCCAGTCCAGGAACATATAACGGAGTACACGAAGACAAGAAATGTAATAAACATATCAGCAATTAAATTGAATCCCTCGTCGAAGGTTTGAGTTTAATATAGTTCAGGATGACGTGGTCTCCAGTCCACTACATTACCTACTTGAAATGTCGAAAATATAGTACATCGGTTGGCTGAAGCTACGGTGGGCATCAAGGGCAGATGATACTGACCATAGGTCGGATGGCATCTACATTAGTTCTATCATGATATGTCCTGGGCGATACATTCGTAAGATAAAAATCTTTCGCTGTGTGTGGGATGATGAAATCTCATTCTTGAGAAAATTGCGTACTAGTTTATTTCGTGATTACGGCGGACTTCGAGCTTGCTTTTAATCCAAATTGTGTAGCATTAACATGCGGAATATCCGGGCCATTTATACAGTACTGGTGCCCCTATACGTCGCTACTGGGTCTTCAACATTTGGCGTTGTATGTGGTCCATATAAGCCATAGCAGACATATTCTGAATCAGTTCATGTCGACATATTTTTAATATCTAAACGGACTACAATCACGATAGATGTTAGCTAAAGTCACATGTGAGGCAAATGTCCCGTTATTTATTTAGCGTATGGCTTATACAGACATTATCAGTAATATATATACATATTTACAGATGAGAAACAAAGAATTTGTGCTTCACAATTGAATGTCTAGTTCTTCAATCCAGCATACAGCATTTGGAGTTACCAGCAGGAAGTCATCTTCAACACCGTGATAGGCTCGAATCTTACATTCCCTGTCGATATGATGAATAGTCTGGTGTGGAGCTCCACAGTCACAGTCTGCATTAGGTAGCTTTTTCCACATATGGAGAGCCGCTCTGCATGGGCCATGTCCTGTTCTGAATCTATTCAGGGCAGCCCAGGTCTTGCGTGGTAGGTGGGATCCGCTTGGAAGTCTGGGATCTGAGAAGAAGGTATGTAGTTGCACATCTGTTGCTGCTTCCCATCTACCTTTCCACTCATCAAGAGATATAAAATCCTTAGTATCCATGTGAGCAGCATCACGCAGAATTGGAGGGCGAGATTTTAGACTATTAAGATTCTAAAGTGGCAGGTCACTATGCACGGGTAGACTAGGATTTCTCGAGATCTTCTGGAATTCCTTCATAAGGGCATTAGATTGGCGTAGATCAGGTGGCATTATACCAGTTAGCACTGCGAGCCAATGACCTGGAGTAGATGTGATTGTGCCAGATATGATGCGCATTGTGGTATTAAGCTGGGTGTCAATAAGCCTTGTATGATGACTGTTCAACCAAACAGGTGCACAGTACTCAGCACTTGAATACACCAAACCTAAGGATGAAGATCGCAAGGTGGTTGCTGAGGATCCCCAGGTAGTTCCACACAGTTTATGGAGGATGTTGTTTCTAGACTTCAACTTTTGTGCTGAGTTCAGGAGGTGTTGTTTGAAGGATAGTGTAAGGTCAAAGATGACACCAAGGTATTTTGGGTTCCAATTATGACGAAGAATTTTCCCTCTTAAACTAACATTCAGCTTCACGTTCGCCAAATGATTATTTTTACTCACACTGGGTTGAAGTCTCCAGATTTTGAAGTAGTTTTCCAGTAAAGTCAACTGGAATACGCTCTAGGATTGCTCTACTTATTGTTATATATCAACCGTTAAAATACTTTGTACCAGCAGCAAAGAAGGGCGATGGGTCGATAGATTTCTACTTTGTTGCTGAACGGGTGAGTTGGCCGTGCGGTTAGGGGCCGCGGCTGTGAGCTTGCATCAGGGAGATAGTGGGTTAGAATCCCATTGTCGGCAGCCCTGAAGAAGGTTTTCCGTGGTTTCCAATTTTCACACCAGGCAAATGCTGGGACTATACCTTAATTAAGGCCACGGCTGCTTCGTTCCAACTCCTAGGCCTTCCCCATCCCATCGTAGCCATAAAACCTATCTGTGTCGGTGCGACGTAAAGCTACTAGCAAAAAGCTTTATTGCTGCGTTGGCCGGATTTCAGAATAGAAAAATTTCGCCTTCTTGAACTCCAGTGGAAGTTGACCAGTCAGCAGAATGTCAGTGAAGAATTCTGCCAACCATTTCTTAGCATATCCTCCCAAATGAATCAGGAATTCTGGATGGATGCCATCGATACCATGTGAATTAAAAGGTTTGAGGTCCTTCAGTCCCATGGCAATGTCTAAAACTGTGAAGGGGCATGCATATTCAGATGAGGAAGATTTCGCCTTTTTTCTGATCAGGAAGCTGTTGTCTAATATGTTTGGTATGTTCCTTGTCGGGAGGCACTCTTGATGTGGTAATGATGTGGGAAGCAATTTGGTCAGGTGTTACTCCTGAAGGTTTTCTGCATACTGATCCACTTCCTCCCAATCTCCACAGAAAGCTCCATGCTTCCCTGCTTGAGTGGGTAAAGTCCATGCTTCCAAATCTACCTGTCCATTTATGCCTTCGAGATAAGTCGAAGCTGGTCAAAAGTTCTGTAACTATATCCTGGTCACTACTTTGCTGGAATTGTTGGTACAGTGTTTAACTTTCATATCTCCATCCTGGGATATATTCTTTTCGATATCCTCTTGGCATACACATTTTAGATGTTGTTGTTACTGCACCGATGAACCAATAGTAGTTCTTATGAGATGGAGGGATCCAGCGAATGCACTTATCCAGTTCCCTTGAAAACTTCGCCCAGTCAGCTTTCTGGAAGTTCCATCGAGCGTGTGGAGTTGAGCGTATGATAGGGACCACGCAACTCATTTGTATTATTACAGGCCTGTGCTGGTTGTCGGGGAAGGCATCTATCACTTTTCTTGTGGTATCGGTCGGGAAGCCTCTTTCACTGCGAATAACAAAACATAAGTCAGGATTTGAATCCTTGCCCCAATCAGTTAACCTGAAAGTACCTTGATCTTTGGCATCGAACACTACATGAAGATTGTTCACTTCAGCCCATTCTAGAAGCATGCTTCCATTTTCATCATTGTCGGTGAATTTACAAAATTCATGTTTCCAGCGAAGAAGCACTCCGAAGCAGAGGTCGAATTCCTGGATAAACTGCTCTTGTGCAACTTATCATGAGGTATATGGAATTGCTACGTATGTTTGGAGCAACTTAAACGAGGCTTCACTAATTTCTATTAATGTGAAGGAAGATATACATACATACGGTTGTCATACAAGTGCATGATATCGCTATCAAATATCCAATGGTTGTTATTTACCATGCAAATGGCAATGGCACATATGTTTTAGGGGAGTTTATTTTCTTCTGCCTTTCTTCTTTCTTAATCCGTTTACCCTCCAGGGTTGGTATTTACCTCGGACTCAGCGAGGGATCCCACCTCTACCGCCTCTAGAGCAGTGTCCTGGAGCCAGAGATTTTGGGTCTGGGGATACAACTGGACAAAATGACCAGTAATTAGCCCAGACGGCCTGACCTGCTACCTCACCTGCTATGCTGAACAGGGGCTTTGGAAGGGATGGACAAGGAATGGGGAAGGAAGACGCCGTAGCCTTCGAGGGTGGCTAAGGTATGAAACGAATCCCCCTCTACTCAGTTGACCTCCCGAGGTTTTGCGACCTGGTGTTGCTGAATGTTCATGTAGCTTAAGATCGGCTATAGAGCACCCATCGAAGGTAAAGAACGTCGCCACGGGAGTGATATCAGTAGGACAGGATCGCGCTACGGTGACACGTGTTTGATGCTGATTTCTCGGCCCACAAGCCAGTCTAAGCCAATTGCAGATTTAACACCACCGCCTCGCATAGCTCAATTGAATTCGCCCGTGAGGCGACCCGACTGGCTAACTTTAGCAGCTGATTTTCAAATTATGTATCAGTATGGCCAACCCTCTATTGCTCATTTAACCGGTTCACGTTGTGTCCGACCACCCTGTAGTATAAGCCAGTCGGTTCTGAAATTTTGAGAGCTGAAGGATTCGTTTTAAGTACCTAGCCTTTACACTTTCAAGCCATTTTACATTTGTTACAGTTAGCTTGTGCCATATTAGCTGTATACCGTACTTAGCAACTGAAGCAATTTTGTTCTTGAATAATGCTATGGCAAATATCTACTGAGTGGTTCTGTGATTTGGCGATCTCGTACAATGCTTTAGCTCCAGTCGTATTTCAAGGTACTCAACTACGCCAGCCACGTATCGACAGATGAATGAATTCTTGCAGACCAAAGCTTCTGACACCTCGGCATCTCCGGAGCTCCACATAAATTGATATTGAGTATTGCTATTGGACTTTACGCCGGACGGACTCAGACAACTGCTATTACGACGATGGAATAGCACACTGGAAACCTCGCAAAACCATCTTCAGGGCTGCCAACAGTGGGGCTCATTGCTGCGTGGCGTACAGCGCGCAGCTACTGCACGCGGTTTAATGAATCGTAAAACTTGCTTGAACATTTTACAAATTTGCGAGATTTGAAACAGGACCTCAAGCACTGTGGAGTCCTATGAAAGGAAGTAAGGTAAATCCATTATCCTTGACATTAACCGGGATAGAGTGATTCACTCTCAAGTGTTAACCTGGCACTCATTTCTGTCGTAGGCTGTGTGAACCTGAAGGCAACGTGCATCTCGAGAAGGGGAATTCCCATTTCAAAATTTCTCGACATGTTTAAGGAGAATCAAAGTGACGTCGTTGCAGGTGAACTGAACACAACTTTATCTGCTCAAGATTTTCGGAGGAAAATCACTGAGTGGCATTTGGTTCCTTTTTACTCTTGGATCGGCCTGAGTGCATAAATGCAATCATTTTACCAGTACCACTTTTAGATATAGACTATCCAGCGAATTGGCCATGTGGTTAAGGGCGCACGGCGCAGCTGTTAACTTGCATTCGGGAGATAGTGCCTTCGAAACTCCATTGTTGGTAGCCCTAAAGATGATTTTTCGGTGGTTTCCCGTTCTCACAACAGGCAACCTTAGTTAAGACCACGCCTTCTTCCTTTCCTATCCCATCGTCACCATATGACCTATCTGCCGGTGCGTCGTAAAGTCAGTTGCAAAAACAAAACAAATAGATATAGACTACACCACGGAACAATAACTTGGCTGTCTTTGGAGAGATTGTGCGCCCTGGTCTTCTCCCGAGAGATAGGTGGTATGTGAAGTACCAATACCGGTGCGCTTATTTGCGCTCCTCTGTCGGTCATTATATATTGATATTGATATTTATTTCCAAAAGTCTATACAGAGTTTCTTCCAAGTAATAGACCCTATGATATCTGGAATATAGGCCTACTTATAATATTCAATTGTGCAAGTGTCTGCATGGGCGCATATGCTAAATTCCCCCCCCCCCCAGGTCACGGATAACCACCAGCCAGGGGGCAAGCCTCCTATCTCTCCCCGCCACGGATCTCCGGCAGCTGAGGAGAACGCGTTGTCACCTCATGTCTGTCTGTTAGGTCATCAGCCCAGAGGCTGGTTGGATCCTCAAACAGCACCACAAAAGTTTATGCGGTTATAAGGAAACCCCAAAAATGAATGGCAGCACCAAAATGAGGCGTACTAAGCAAGATGAGGAGTGAGGTAGTTTGCCATTGCTTTCCTCACTGGGTCAGAAAGTACTATTGCAGCACGACTGACCCTATGAGCAGCACCTTTTATAACACTCGGATGCAATAGTCATGCTCTGAATGCCATTACTCAGCACTACCCACACCCCAGCAACTTCCATATTGTAACAGCCATGGATGTTGACTGGGACTTCGGTGGAAGCTACACTTTACTCTGGCCTGTGCCAAGAGATGGATGCAAAAGTACTGAATCCATCAAGAAATGACAGCAGGCATAACTGCTATATAAGCTAAAAGCTAAGAGCTAAGAGCCCCCTTGCACACACCATATCCTACTCCGCCTGCTGTGGGTACGCCCGTCTCTCTAAGTGCCTGAGTAATCGTGCATATAGCTCTTACCGATATACACATATTTCTGACTACTGCTAAGTACTTCCTTACATTACTATGGTTATTCCATTAATTTTTACTATAGTTTCTTGATATCTTGAATATAAGCCTACTTATAATATTCTTTTATGCAAGTGCCTGCATGGGCGCATATGACAACTCTACCCCGCAGTCACGGATAACCACCAACCAGGGGGAAAAGCCTCCTATCTTTCCCCACCACGAATATCCGGCAGCTGAGGAGAACACGCTAACACCTCATAACTACCATATAAGCTAAGAGCGCCCATGTACACACCATATCTTACTCCCCCAGCTGTGGGTACGCATACACATATTTCTAACTACAGCTAAGTACTTGCTTACATTTCCATCGCCCTCTACTATGACTGCTCTAATACGCCTTCTCATTGGCCCGGTCACACATGTAAACGCACGGGGGTGAAGGTGAGATACGACAAAACTGCAACAGGCCGTACTTCAGGGCCATAGCACTTGGAAGCGCTGCAAGGGGAAGAGTCGCGTCGTGATTGGCTGGCTTGGCCTCGTGGCCTATGCTCGAAACACTGCCTGCTCGATCTGCATCCGATGGCAGCTTATACTGCCTGCTCATTACAACATTTTAATACGACACTAAATGAAACACTCCGTTTACAAATACCCACAGCAGGTGGCAGCACCAACCGGCTCCAGACTTGTCGGAATGAAATAGCGGGAAATAGGGTAGTAATGTACTTGTTTCCAGTGAACATGGTCACTGCCTTCGTGATGTCCAGGCCGTACTGTAACGAGCGCGGGAAAGCAATCAGCTGATCGTTAGGGGGGAAGTTTAGCACATGAGTTAGTAGAGTTAAACGTAGATTTTCGCAGTTTTATTGAAATTTTTAGTGATTCTCGCATGTTCACTCAGATATATGTGAGAATGAGTCGTCATCGACTGCATTATTAAGTGGAAAGTCGTTAATTAGTGAAGAAAACTTAGCGTGAGCGTGTATTTATATGAAGCCATAGGTTAAGAAGATCGTTCTTCAGTGTTTTAATTTTGTAGTTTATTTGTGTAAAGTTATATTTATAGTGTAAAATTAATTGAGTTAGTGCATTCTGTGTTTTATTATTAACCACAAATTGTATATACTTACTGTAAGATGATCAGTGAGGGAAATCACCATGCCTAAGAGTTGCTGTGTGCCTGGCTGCAAAGCCAATTATAAACAAGGAGAGTACACTCCGGTATTAGTGTTTCCTTCTGATGAAGAACGAGTTAAATTATGGAAGAAGGCTATTCCCAGGGAGAATTTAATAGTTAATCACAACACAGTTGTGTGTATCAAGCACTTTCCTGAAAATCACATCCTGAGAGAAATAAGTGTGTCTCGTCCAGATGGTGAGTTAAATTTGTTATTATGTCATAAACATGGGTAACATTAGGTAGGCCCTATATTTTTATGTAATCACACCTACGGCTTATCTGAATTCGGTGTATTTGAAAATGCAAGTCTTATTTATGAGTAACACCGAGCTCGATAGCTGCAGTCGCTTAAGTGCGACCAGTATCCAGTATTCGGAGACAGTGGGTTTGAACCCCACTGTCGGCAGCCCTGAAGATGGTTTTCCGTGGTTTCCCATTTTCACGCCAGGAAAATGCTGGGGCTGTACCTTAATTAAGGCCACGGCCGCTTCCTTCCCATTCCTAGACCTTTCCTGTCCCATCGTCGCCGTAAGACCTATCTGTGTCGGTGCGACGTAAAGCAAATAGCAAATAATAATAATAATAATAATAATAATAATAATAATAATAATAATAATAATAATAATAAAATGTATGAGTATCAAACGGCAGTGTGATTTGTGTAAATCTTATCTTCTGACAGATTCAGATCTTATTTATCAATTACCTCCACAAGTAAGATATCTGAATTTCCTAAATCGAGGGGGCTTAAAGTATCCATCAGACATGTCAATAGAACTTGGAATTGAGTTGTACAAAGTATTTTGTGTGTTAGTGTCAGATACATATAAGATGGTATTTCTAAATTCAGACAATCCTAAGGGTATCACAAAATCCTTGGCTTTGGAGTCAATGCAGTTGGCAGATTCCCTAGTCATTTGTGACTGCGGGAAGAAATTGGAAGACCTGGCCGGACAGTGTATGTATATTTGGAGGAATATATTTTTAAATAACTTTTCCAAAATTCACACCGACTTGTGTATTCAACAAAGTGCTTCAAAGAGAGCAGACCTACTCCATACTGGTGTAACGTCCTGTAAGAGGTCTAGGAAAGCTGCAGTGTTCATGGAGTAGAAACAGTGAGGCACGGAAATAATTCATATTTGTAATAAATAGTAATGGTAATTGGCTGCATGTTTTCTGTCAGTGGGATGATGTGAATGTTCCAGTTGACCGGAAAATGGATAAAATCGCAAGAATATATCTCAAAATGTTAGGCTGTACTCAAGCAAAGGAACGTATATACGCGAGAAATAGAACGTTACGGAGAAGGATATGTATTGTATGACAGAATTAACAAATATTAGAGGATAGGTTTTGGTTTTATAAGGTGTTAACAGTTCTTTAAGTAATTTAAACGAGTGTGTTATTCAAGCGGAGCGTATGCGTATCGCCTTCAAGTCCCCCCAAAGCGTGACGTCATCAGAGGTACAGTACGGCCTGGACATTACGAAGGCAGTGACATGGTGTACTGCGGCGTGCCTTTCTGCAAATCAAAGAAAGGGAAACCAGAATGCCGTGGTACTTCATTCCAGGACACGGGCCTTTTCAGGAGATCCACTTGAAGCCATGTTTAGTTCTATAAGAATGGGAGGAGGGTGCAATGACATGACTGACTCCCGGGCTGCTCAGGATTCCATAAAGAGAATTCTGAAATCCGGTATTTTCATGTTCACCGATGGTGCTAACGTTATGCCTCAGTATCCTCTTCCGGACTTAGAACCAGTGACGCCGCTCGTACTTGTTCCTGAGCCTCCTAAGTCAGTGTGTGTCACTTTTTTGTTTGTTTGCTATTTGCTTTACGTCGCACCGACACAGATATGTCTTACGGCGACGATGTGATAGGAAAGGCCTAAGAATCGGAAGGAATCGGCCGTGGCCTTAATTAAGGTACAGCCCCGGCATTTGCCTGGTGTGAAAATGGGAAACCAGGAAAACCATCTTCATGCTGCCGACAGTGGGGCTCGAACCCACTATCTCCCGATTACTGGATACTGGCCGCACTTAACCAACTGCAGCTATCGAACTCGGTGTGTGTCACTTTAGAAACTGCTTCCCAGGCATTAGTGTGTGGTTATTTAGTGCGTGTAATCGAAGAAACAATAGAATGCAGCAAGTGCTTGAATAACGTTTCCACCACAGTTAATGCATACCCATTGATGAACTGCGCTATCCCCAGCAACGATTTATTGGCCTAATTATGGGGCTACAGAAATTTGTTGAGGCGGCTCTACCGTACTGCAAGAAATCTACAAGTCTGCTCCAGACTATACAAAACTATGTTCTATCCTCTTTGTGCCAGTGTAAGATTTTAAAGCGTTTTAGTAACAATAAGCACCAGAAACTTGTGTCAGTAACTGTGGTGGCCAGATTCGTGAAACCTCTACTTAGTAATGTAGGGAAGTACCATACAAACAAAGTTTCCAGGTTTTCTTGTTCGTCGAAACCTCTTTCTCGAAAAGTCCTGAAGCTATCACTCTCTAGAGCACCACTTTATGCGTACAATTCTTTAATTTTTCTGTTACTCTCAGATTTAGAAATTTGCTTGTATGCTTATCTAGCTGTATTCATGCGATAACTAGGTACGTCTGGTGCTGCCATCTAGCGGCAGATTTTTGTAAGTCGTGTTACACGTTTGAATATGGAATGAGCAGGCAGCATAAGCAGCCATCGGATGCAGATCGAGCAGGCAGTGCTCGAAATCACAGTCATAAACTGGAAAATGGCGATGGCGAATGAGTTCTGTACGGCTTAATATTATAGAAGAAGTTGCGACGAAGAAGGAGTCTGTTAATTTTTTCGGATGCCATTAATGTCCAAGTGTTGCTATATGTTTGAGTTCTGTAGTTTCGCAATTTCATTATAAGCAACATGTAGTCAGAACATAAACGATGTGAAGTAATATTTTCTGCTGAAAGATGCTAATCACAGCGAAGGTGAGTTATGGAAATGTACTTATAAATTGTGTATTAAATCATACTTTTTCATTCCTTCTATTTCATTGTTTTCAGTTTTGAAACTTTGTTTTCAAATGTGATGTTCTTTATTTCAGACAGGTAAAACCTTGAGGTTAAAGTACTCCTGCAAGTTTTCAGCATGTACAAGTGGCTGTTATGTCGATATGACTGGCAATCTCAACATCAAGTATAAGCATTTTTATAAATAAGGATTCTCTGAAGCAGTGGAAGCATGTGTGTCCTGTGAGTGATGGTGTAAATTGTTCTAGTTTTTTTATGTTTGTGAAGTTCATTTTCTTGAGAAGAACCTTATTAACTACCGGCACACTAGGCACCAATTAAATTATGATGTTGTTCAATCAATCAATCAATCAATCAATCAATCAATCAATCAATCAATCAATCAATGATCTGCGTTTAGGGTAGTTGCCCAGGTGGCAGATTACCTATCAGTTGTTTACCTAGCTTTTCCTTTAATATTTTCAACAAACTTGGAGATTAATGAACATTTCCCTGGATAATTTATTCCAATCCCTTACTCCTCGTGCTATAAATTAATATTTGCCCCAATATGTCTTCTTGAATTCCAACTTTATCTTCATATGAAACATCTGGAAACCATCACCTATAATCCCTGTAACTTAGACATGCCTGTGTCAAGTAATAGCATGGCATAAAATAGCAATGTAGGCCTAAATGAAATTTCAGTAATTTCACAAACAGGATTTGTAATCTAGATCTTTCAGTATTAAGTGATGTTGAAGAAACTGAGATTGGAGAAAACACACAAACAGTTATGGATGAAGGTGAGTATAATTTTTTGGACAGTAAATCATTTATCAGTGCTCAGTTACAGAATGCTAACAAAGCTCTATCTGGTATGTTGTAGAATGAGGGTAAGGTTATAGCACTTTCAATTTATAAATGTGGGCCTCGCTTATATCGATATTTGGTTACTCGATAATCTTCGCTCTATCAGACCTTTGAACTCCTTACTATCTCAAATACATTACGACACTGGTCTTAATCCATCCATAGTTGAAGTGCTGAAAGTAGAGCTTCTAAAATGTCTGATATTGACAAATACTGTGCCCTCCTATTTGATGAAATGTCACTAGAAAAGGGGTTATATTATGAGGCTAATAAACAAGGTATATGTGGGTATGAAGATCTTGGTCCTTTAGGAAGGTCACCTGCTCTAGCAAATCATGAATTAGTTTTCTTGTTAAGAGGTATTCACATAACTTGGAAACAAATACAGTAATTGCTTTTTTTATTTCACCACAAATTCAGTACCAGCAAGTAATATAGCCTTACAACAGCTGATAGAATGTGTTATAAGTAGGTACCGTAAGGGTTGAAAGTTGTTTGCACAATTTGTGACCATGGCTCGAGAAATCAGAAAGCAATGTCAAGGTAATTTAGATAGACCCAGTCCATTCCATTTTCTGAACAAATTGGTTGCCATATATGATGTTCCTCTTCTTCTGAAAAACACCTGAAGTGCCTTAATTGAAAATGAGATTCAGGTTAATGATCACAGGGTGGTAAAATTGAAATACATTCAATATTCAATATAGACCAAGAGAAAAGATTTAAAACTTTGCCCAAACTGAGAAAACAACACTTCAACTTCCAGGATAGCTATGTAGCCTAAGAATGAAAGTTAAAGTTGCTGCTGCACAGTTAAGCCATAGACCCTACTGTGACAGCTGTAGCTGAAACATTATGTAGCTACTCAAAGTGTTGCCCTCAGAATGATATACACAGCAGAATTTGTAGAAGCAAGTGACAACCTTCCAGATTCTTTGAACAGTTGTAACCAGAATGCCCATGAAAGTAAGATGTATCGATGTGCCATTTCAGAAAATTCTCCACACATTGAGTTTTGGAACACTATTCTAAAAGAGATACGTACTTGGAAAATAAGAGACCTTAAAACTGGTAGAGATAAGATATGCACATTCAGTTTCATTGATGGGTGGCAGATTACTATAAGATCTGTTACGTTTTTGTTAATATGAAAGTTCTCAATAAGGACCACTTAGAAGACGCATTATGTTGCATATGACAGCATGGTATTTCCAACACAAATCCTACATGTTTTCATTTTGTAATACCTTTAAAATTGTTTATTGGAAATAATATGGCTTTGCCCTTCAAGACTATGGGTAAGCGTGAGAGTGATAATTGTTTTCCCCTTAGCAATTTATATCAGTTTTTAAAAGTGCTGATGACAATCCAGGAGTACGTAAGTGGCACTGGCTCTGTTGATCGTGAAGGTATATATTACTGTCTCAAGTCAGACCAGTGAATCCTACTCTGAACTTTTGGAGGACATTCAAGCTGTGACATATGTAGAAGGATATACTTTGAAAGTTTTAGGTATAAATAATGAGTGTGATGTGTGCGAGGGAAATCTATATTCACCTAACTTGACTGAAAGCCATTTATTTACATATTTCAAAGAAAACAGTTCACCAGCTAACTTGTAGTATGCCAGTGAACAACTGAAAGATTTTCTGCTTCACATTCATGACCAATTGTATATATTTTTGGACAAATAATGTCATACAGAAGCATTAGAAGATAGCTTTAAAGGTGTATTCTCCAGGCCAGCCTACTTCTTTTTTAGGAAACGTTGTCTTGAAAATGTAATTTTGCAGGCAGCTCTTACATTTCTCATTTAAAAGAGTGTAAACATTTGGTCAAGAGAAAGTATTCAGCTGGATATGACAAAAAAGGTTTAAAAAACATTCAAATCCCAGTAACAATTGTGCTTGTAAACAGTGTTCATTTTGCTAAAATTTATTATCATGTTAGCTGTATGCAGGCCCAGGTAGTTTTAAGACTTATGCAGTTGTATAGACTGTATGATTGTTTGTCATTTTTGCAGGCACCAATATATTTTCTTCATTGGTCGATTGGGTTTGCTTTGCCATATGTTGGCCTAGGTAGTTTAGTTTCAAGACTTGTGTGGTTGTAAGCGTTATATGGGTTCATGGTGTGGGTTCCTGTAGTCACATCCTAGTTCGTGAACCACGGGCAAAAGTTGAGTTGCCTAGCAAGTGGTCCTGAGAGTCCTGGGATCTGACACTTCGAAAAATGAAGGAACCTGTCAACCCCCTGTGGGTGGGGGACGCAGATGAAGAATACACCCACGGTATTCCCTGCCTGTCGTAAGAGGCGACTAAAAGGGGCCCAAGGGGCTCTCAACTTGGGAGTGTGGATTGGCGACCACGGGGCCCTTAGCTGAGTATTGGAATTGCTTCCACTTGTGCCAGGGTCCTCACTTTCGTCTATCCGGTCCGACCTCCCTTGGTCAACTCTTGTTCTTTTCCGACCCCGACGGTATTAGAGCACTCAAGGCCTAGGGAGTCTTTCATTTTCACGCCCTTCGTGGCCCTTGCCTTTCTTCGTCCGTTACTTCATCTTTTGAAGTGACGGATCCCTTCTTTCTTCTTCTTTTCTCTCTCTCTTTACCCCCCTGTGGGTGGGGTACGCAGACGATTAATCCACCCACGGTATCCCCTAAATGAGCGACACCGTGGGTCTGCGTTGCCTGTGATTAGTACCCACTATGTGAGGAACACCACGGAGCCCGTGGGACCGGTACCCGTGACTAGTACACCTAGGTGAGGACACTCATCGATTTGCGTTGGCTATGAGTGGCGCCATTGTGTGAGAAACACCATAGGTCTGTGTTACCTGTACGAAGTACAATACTTGTGAGTAGTACCATCTTGTGTGGAACACCCTGAGTATTCGCTACTTTTGATTAGTACCCCAACATGACAAATACCATGGTCCTACTTTACTCGCGACATGTACATTCTGTGGGACCTTAGTCGTGGATTTTGCACCCGTGTAGATATCAAGCATCATTGTGCTTTATAAGTGGTCCCTTGGTCAGTAATACTATTGTTTACGATCTTTTTTTGTGTCTGATCCACTGTTTTTGTTTGTTTGTGTTCCGAGGTATATGTGGAACAGCAGAGGTGAAAGAAGGTGCGGGGGTGAACAGGTCTCAGGCTACGAAATTAAAGTTAATTTAAAATTCAACAAGGTTATATTTTCTTTGCAAAATCAAGAAATAACAAGAATGGCAGGTACAGAGTAGCAAAGCCACAATTCGAGAATGTACAATTACAGAGTTACAGGATTTGGGCTCCGAGAGCCAGACACACAATTCTTGAGCAATTAGCCCAACTTTACGATATACAGAATTCAACAAAGGGGAAGAAGACCTCAATCATGCCCAGGAGCACTTGCTCCCAATTACACAGTAAAGCCTCCTCGAGGCGCGCAGAAAACACAATTTTTATTTTGGAAAGAGCAACCAGCTCTCAAAGTTCTAGCCTATCAAAGGCCACACCAAATTCCACCTTCAAGCTGTCCTCCAAGGACATAGATAGATACAGGGGTACAAATACCCAACCTACTGAGGCCTATTAAGTAAGGAAAGGTTAATTACGTGGCCTCTAAAATACCAACTTGAGAGGAGGCGTTCTTGCACTCCTAATACATTTTGTTTAAAACCTGATCTGGCTCTAGGCCGCTAATGCAAGGGCTAATCCCATACTAAAGAGGTGACTTATAGAAGGAACAATTTACATTACGTTAAGGAAGAAAAGGTTGTGAAAATAAGTTCACCTCAAAGCAATATGAGTGGGAGCTCGAGAGGGTTAAGCACTCTCTATCCCGATTTGTAGTTTAAAAAGATAGAATAGATACTAAGTGTCTTTACATTTTAGGGAAAGGTTACATGGTGGAAAAGCTTCGGACCTGCCCCGAGAGTTAAACTGCTGAGCTAGCAAGAAAAGAAGTTATTAAACGGCCATTACCTTGTTGTTGAACTGCTGCCCGAAGAAAGAGGCGCTTCCCGCCCCCTGCTATGTACTTTACACACCAAAAGATGTTACTAGAGTGGCGCGGAGACCCGAAAATCAGCAGTTTATATACTCTCGCGGAAAGTTCGAGACGTTTCAGGAATGAGAACACCCTCCCACAAAAATTTTATTGGCTAGCGTTAAGCAATATATCCCCTTTGGAGAAGATACACCTGATTGGTCATAAATTAATTAAAGAAATTCTGGATTGGCTAGATTCAAAACGAGGGGAAAGAAAATGTTATACAGCCAACTTAAACAATAACAGAAAGAAATTTAACAAGGAACAAACTTTTGAAATAAAAATTTCTCCAAAAAACAGTTCTTTCACTTCGCACTAGGGTGCACCATTGTAGTTCTTCAGTAGTGTCCTCTAGAAGAGAATGTTCACACTTCTTACTACAGGCAAAACAAAAATACATCGAAAACGACCCAGTTCAGAAACTTCAAAATTTCCAAGTAGTGACATCTTCTGAGAAACTTGAAAATTAACACATTAGATAAAGTTCAGACTTCCTCCAGTAGGGGAATTTCCACTGGCGCAAAGTTTGAATTAGTGACGTGGTGTACCACCCGGAACAGTTTTTTTTTTTTTTTTTTTTTTTTTGTAGGGTTCATGTCCATCCATTCATTCTTCATGACATTTTTCATTTTATTTGGGTCAGTGGATGAATTTCAATTTTTTATTTCATTTCGTACCATTAGGAGCCGATGACCTCGATGTTAGACCCCTTTAAACAACAAGCATCATCATCATCATCATCATCATCATCGGAACCTGTCAAAGAAAGGAAAGGGCCACAAAGGGCAGGAAAATGAAATATTCCCTAGACCTCCATATGTAATACCGTCAGAGTTGGAAAAGAACAAGAGTTGACCAAGGGAGGTTGGATAGGATCGACTGTGAGGAGCCTGGCACAAGCATGTGGAAGCAATGCTAGGACTCAGCTAAGGGCTTCGTGGTCGCCAACCCACGCTCCCAATTCCAGAGCCCCTTTTAGTCGCCTCTTATGAGAGACAGGGGATATTGTGGGTGTTGTTCTATCGCCCCCACCCACGGGAGGAACTAATGGATGAAGATGATTCCTAGGAGAATAATGGACTTGGTTATGGAGGGTGAGAGAGGTAGGGTGAGGCCAAGGCGATGATTAGATAGAATTTTCAGGGATTTTAAGGTCAGATTCACCTGGGGGGAGGGGGATAGAATAACACCCACAATATCTCCTGCCTGTCATAGGAGGCGACTAAAAGCGGCCCTAGTGGCTCCAAACTTGGGAGCGTGGGTTGGTGACCAGGGGGCCCTTAGCTGAGTAATGGCATTGCGTCCAATTAATTGTCAGGCTCCTCACTTTCATTTATTTTATCAGACCTCCCTTGGACAGCTTTTATTCTTTTCGACCCTGACGACCGTCTATAATGAAGATATACGTATTTTATTGATGCGCGTACTTTTGCTGAAACCATGGTACTGTAGTCCCCATTAACTGATGAAGTCCTAGGCAATTTTAAGACTTGTGTGGTGGTGAACATTGAAATGAAACTACCACCTCGGCGACAACTCTAAACGCAGATCGCTGATGATTGATTGATTGATCGATCGATTGATTGATTGATTGATTGATCGATCGATCGATCGATTGATTGATTGATTGATTGATTGATTGATTGATTGATTGATTGATTGATTGATTGATTGATTGATTGTCTTCTTTCATGTACCTATCCTTTCACTGAAGGAAAGATCAGTTTCATCTGTTTCTCATGTTGTCATTTATAATGTTTATAGTGTTTTCAATGTATTAAGTTACAATTCAATAAACTTCAAATGGCATTGTGATATTGTTTTTATTGGTTGATAAGGTTATTTTAGTGTTTCTCCCACAGAATGCAAACCACTCAAACCTCCTCATTCCAAACTGAACACACAATGTCAATGTATGCGGCGTTGTGGTCCTGTTCCCAATGACAAAGTATATATTTCAGCTTGTAGGTTTCCGAATTTAGCGAGCTGGCCGCGGTGATAGGTATGATAATCTTAGCTTGCAGATTACTTCCTGGTATGCAAACTTTCGTTTTGTTATTTAGGATATCCCGCGTCCCCACACGTTTCTCAGCATTTTAACCTACTGAATTTCGTTTCATTATGTATACGAAAGTCTGAAAATACAAAGTAATTTATGAACCAGCAGTAAAACATACTGCTCAGTCATGCCATATTCATTATGAGAGAAAAAATGTAGACTATTACATGTTATTCAACATGTTAAGATATTGAGAAACGTGTGGGGAGGCGGGATATTCTACATAACAAAACGAAAGTTTTCATACCAGGAGGTACTTTGCAAGCTAAGATTCTCATACCTATAACCACGGCCAACTTGATGCGTCGCTCCCGCTAGTGCAGCAAGGGATTCATTCGGCCGTGCAATCACTTAGCAGCCATACCACTAGGAGCGCTGCGGTCATCTTTGTTTCCAAGCTCTAACATGGACTGTGCCGTTGCCTACGCTATAATACAAGGCCTTGAAATGCACTCATGGAAACGGGTAGCATCCTAGTTCACCATTCAGCCGCTAGGATCGCGTTCTTGCCCCCTTGTATTCGCATGGCCGTTTATGTCAATAAGTAAATTATATCCTAAATAAAAAGAGCTGAATGTTTTTGCGAGTATTGACAGTACTTCATTTATAGAGCGGTGCTGCATTGGCTTGGATATGTCATTGAAGTTTCAAAACTTTCTTTTTGAGGGGCTTCTTATCAAGTTTCAAAACTTTCCCTCTTCTACTTGAGTGGCTCGAAGCAATGTTGTCTAATAGAGGTCTCAGAAGTTTTCATTGTAGAAAAACAGCTGGTTTGTCGTGTTTAGACTTTCCATACTTAATTTCACTGTTGAAAATGTCTTTCGAAAAAAAACCCGTACACTTTTTAGTAACTCTCTTTGGGGCAAGTACTGTGTAGCGGAAGTGACAAATTCCGTTGTTCACTGCAGAAGTGCCACAGACGATGATTTTCGGTATCTGAGGACTCCTCGGTCTTAAAAACGAATAAGACCCACTGATGGATCTTGAATAGCTGGAGAAGAGATATGTTCTAAACAACCTTTACAGTCTGTTCTTTCGCCACACGAACCATAATGTCATTGTATTCCGCTTGGCGTCTTAGGTAGCTGAAGAAGAGCTCGATGTCGTCGCTTGTTAGGTTCCTCGTCAATGCATAAAGCAAATGTATACTTACACACATGAGGTTTTTTACGCAGGCCACAGTGGATTGGGTAGTCAAGATGTATGCCTGATACATTTACCTCATGAATCCTTTTTTTACTTTCTCTGAATGCATTTGAATTTTCTTAATATAATGACAAACCAAAAACCAAACCCCATGGCACTACAGCCCTTGAAGGGCCTTGGCCTACCAAGCGACCGCTGCTCAGCCCGAAGGCCTGCAGATTACGAGGTGTCGCGTGGTCAACACGACGAATCCTCTCTGCCGTTATTCTGGGCTTTCTAGACGGGGGCCGCCATCTCACCGCCAGATAGCTCCTCAATTCATATCACGTAGGATGAATGGACCTCGAACCAGCCCTCAGGTCCAAGTAAAGATCCCTGAACTGGCCGGAAATCGAACCCGGGGTCTTCGAGTAAGAGGCAGGCACGCTATCCCTAAACCACGGGGCCGGCTCCTTAATATATGACAGGAAATCATTAATTAACCAACTGAGGCGTTCATCTTCAGTACTAAAAGATGCTCGTTTGTACTCATTCCGGGAATATGTCCCAGATGTCATGCGCATCGAACAATTTCATAAAATGTTCCATAAAACAAATGATTTATTTTAAACTGTATTTAATTCTCTCGGGACAAACCACCTCCATACTTTTCAAACCAGAGATTGTTCCGGGGGGAAATACAATACAGTATTTTTAGCTCTTGCTACATTCATTTTCTCCAAATTTGTTGGGCAAATTATTTTTCTGGTTGGTTTCCTAATTTCTGAGTTTGAAGAGGCCTCTCAAATGATCGCCGGTCACGGTAGCAATGTTTACAACGAAGTCCAGTGACAAATTTTGGGATCGCCCGATTCTTATGACGTAACTCGGATCAAAACTTAGGAACCTAATTTCATCAGGTGCGTAATACTTCCTCTGTTAATGTTTCGAACATTGAACATTCACTGGAAACTTGTGAAACGAAATTCCACTACCTTTAATTTCTCGTGAATAAACCATGACTGGAACTGCGAATGCTTAACAGACGAATGCATAATACATTCACAACCAACTCAGTTAATAAACACGTTTAAAGGCGCAAACCTGGTAGACAGGGGGCAAGAAACCGACCCTAGCGGCCCAGCACTGAACTTCAGTGTGACCACTTCGATAGCGTTTTACGGGCTCTATTTCAAGGCCTTGTATTACAACGTAGGCAACGGACTGTGCACTTCTGTTATATATTGGTGTTCTGTGTGTAAACGAGCGAACAGGGCGCAGTTACCAGTTCAGGCGCTTGAAGCGCTGAGAAGCAGGCATTAATCTGCTTGACGGGACACGCTCAGTGATCATTGCTAAGAGTGCTGGTGTAATTTGAGCCTGTGTTTACCTTATTTGGCTTGTTTCTATGCCCGTGAACCGTTTTACTGTTTATGGACATAATATTTACTGCTATGTGTTTTAATGTAAGATGAAAAGCTGATCTGGAAGTGGGATTTCGTTTCATGAATTTCCTCTCAAGAGCAACAACGTCATACATAGCTAAATGTTATTTCAAGAAAGGATTTCTCGCCGAATTTCAATTCGAAATCATCGAAACGATATGTTTGCCACACCGAATAAATCCACGCTTTCACGCTATGTAGGAGATACGTATAAACTGCGAGACTGGAATAACACTCTTAGTAAAGCAGCGCCTCTGAGCAGAAAGTCAGTTCCTAAATGGAGCAGAGCGATTGTGATTGTTCGTAGTCCATCTAACAGTAGATGTTATATGACAAGAAGCTCGACACCTTCCTTCAACAGAAAGAAGCTTCATTTCATGTTGAACGAATAAGAGCTACTCAAGATGACTGACTTGCAAGCGAAAGTAGAAATCGAATTATCCTTGTCAATAACCTTTTCTGTTTTATAATTTCTGCTGTGACTACAATGTAAAGGTTACAGCAGCATTTTTCTTCTTTAAGAGGCTTTTAGATACAGAGCTACATACTATAACACTCAAAACAATAAAGGAAGTCGAAACATGCGGTTTTTCGTGTTGCACATTGTGAGTGACAATCATAAGACAAATGTTAGCAGGATAAGAAGAATGTCTTCTTCCAAACACATTAAACTGAAGATCTGTCATCCTTTTGATAGTGAAATACCTCTTCTTGCTTTTGACAAATGGCACATTCTGAAAAGTAAGAAATTCATTACTCAAAATATGTATGTTTTACGGTTCCCAGGATATAAATGGTGATTCTATCAAGATACTGTATCAAATGCATTCAAATGAAACTGTGAAACCGGTTCATTTTCCTTCATGCAAAAATATCGAGCCGTCTAAGAAAATGAATGTGCGGCTCGCGAAAGATATTTTTGCGACTGAAGTAATAACAGCCCTAGAATATTTAAAACACCATTCGTACACATATATTCACGATTTTTTTTATTCAGGTACCACTGTAAAATACATGATATCGATAAAAAATTGATTCGACATACGCGTCAGTAGCCCAAATGTAGCAACATTGCAGCCGGACAACATACTTGATTCTTTTGACAAGACCAAGGTGTTCAACAGTGCTAATGGACTTCATTTATAAAAAGAGACTGAAACAGCAGGCTGCAGTACCCATCTGACCTGCCACTATGGATTTTGAAAGTTATTAATGATTTTGTATTGAAAGCACAACCATTTGTGCATAAAAATCCTGTTGCGTCTATGAGTGACTATTTATTACCTGTGTTGCATGATTTTCCTCACTTCAGTTGTCCTGAAATCGGTCATTCATAGTTATTGGGTGAAGTTATTTGCGAGTGTGCTATTCCTGTATTATTAAATAACATAGCCACATAAATAACACATCTTTGAAAGATTTAAACGCGAGAACGCGAAACAAAGAGAAAAGTGTGTGGAATTATTTATTTTCTACAGTATTTACTACCTACAGTTAACATTATTTTGTACGGTTTTTCCTCTGCGGAGGGTTGCGTTATTCACTGAATTTATTTATTAAGGTGTAAGGTGTGATTAAAATATGTTTGAGTGATTGGCTATATATTTGAACAGAAATATACAAAACACTTAACGTGTGCTGTAATGAACAATCGTGTTTCAATGCCAGCGAAGCAGCGCTCGGAGGTAAAAATGAGAACTAGGCCCATATCACTCATATTTCTGTATTGGGAAGGCATATTAACGCAGTCATAGCAGAGGGCGATGACATTACTAAGGTTAATCCATTCATTCTTCACCAATCTTATAATTTTAAGATCATTTTCTTTCTGACTTAAATGGCTCAATGTTGCTAAAAAAATATTCTAATTGCTATAGTTTCTTTACATACTTTTAGGAGATGAAATTCTCTCATTTCCCCACACAACACACATCTTGCATTGTTCCTTTTCCCTTGTCCATCCCTTGTTTTTGTGGATTTCCATCATACACCATATCAGCCCTCTTCTTTCTCTTCTGTTTTCGTTACTTATCCTTACATTAGTTTCCTGGTTTATCATATTAAATATCGAGAGGTTCACCTTGCACCTGCACTCAAACTCCATCTACTGTCTTTGAATATCCTTCACCCTTCGTACAATTCTCTTCCATAATTTAACCTCTCCCCTAACCATGTCTATCTCCCAATAATTACCCACTCCTAACCTCTCTAAGATAACTTTTAACCTTACCTAACCAATAATCTTCGGACAAATTGTCCCTCTGGTGTTGATATGCCCTTTTCAGGAGCATACCGTCCTCTCCTCTTTTGACCCTTAACCAATAACTTACAATTCTCTTTAAAATGTCTATTTGAATATTACCATCACATATTAGTCTTACACCACAGTTTTCTGTACAGTATGGCAGTCCCATTACAATTTTACTAAACTTACCTACTATTTGGTTCAACATTTCACTCGCCTCTTCTACTCCTCATATCTCAGTACCATATAACATTCTGCTCTTTACTACAGCTTGAAAAAGCAATTTTTGGTTCTTATATATTCTATATTAGGAAACTTATTTTCTAAAATCTTTACTACTGAAAGTGCGGCCGGCCTTTCCATTTCGCTTGTCTTATTTGGTGAGTCCATTTCCCAATGCTACTTATATACTGTATATTCCTACGTACTCTAGTTTGTTAGTTATCTCCATTTTCTTCCTTTTTCATCCATTGCTCATTTGTCGCTCTTTTTCCACCTTTCTTACATATCAGCACCTTCGTCTTACCAATGTTAGTCTTCAATGACGATTTTTGAGAGAATTCTATCACCTCATTTATACTTTTTTTCATGCCTCCAACCGTTAGTGTCATCAGGAGAATATCGTCTCCAAAAAATCAAGCCCGGTATTTCTAGATTTCCTAATACTGGACAAGCTCACCTATCTCCACCATGAGTTTGTAGTATAAAGTTTACAAATAACAAAAGTAGAATCGGTGATAACTGACACCCCTGTTTCAATCCCATATTTGACTCTATTAATCCACATACGAGGTACTACTCCACCATTTACTCTAATACTGCAATATACCTTTTCATATTTAGCCTCAATCGCACTTCTCATCTTGTTCAACACCCCTAACCGGTCCAGCTTCCCGAACAATGCCCCCCCCCTGCAAACTGTGTCGAAGGCCTTCTCAAAGTCAGCTGTGGCAATATATAATTTACGCCCTTTCTTTTTAAATATTTATCTATTATTCCTTTGAAAATTATGATATTATCAGTTATTCTTCTTCCCTTTCTGAATCCACTTTGTAATATCGTCAGGATGATGAACTCTTCTGACCACTTCATCAATTTATTTGTTAAGATTCCTACGTATACTTTGCTAAGGGAATCTAATAGTGTTATTCCTGTATAATTACAGGATTGCCTCTATCCTCAGGATTTTTATAAATTGGACAGATTATACCCCTCTGCAAGTACTTCGGAAATTTTGCAAGCTCAAATATCTTATTACATGCCTTTACTAAAGTCCCCAGCATTTCTTTACTTCTAACTGCTTCTTTCCAAACCTCGTTAGATAAACCACTTAACCCCCCTGCTTTCCGACATTTGGCTTTGCCCATCACCTCTGTTACTTTGTATCCTGTTATCTCATCATCTAAGTAAAGTATGCTTATCTCAAGACCCATCACAACATCCAAACACCTCTCATTATTTTTCCACGCCGCTTTTCCTCTTAATAATTTCTGGGAATAATCAACCTACTCTTCATTATTAATTTTAGATTTTACATAACCTCTCTCCCATCCATTTACTCTATGAATTCTACACCACACCTTATCTTCCTGGTCTTCCTTCCATAGTGTCTTTCTGCTAATAACTCTTTCTACTCATTGCTTATTTTACAAAACTCTTCCCGCATCACCGTATCTCCTGCAATCCTGCAAGCCTTCAGGGCTCTAATCACTTCCAGTCTCTTGGTTTTGAATTCCTTATTATACCATCCTTCTTCCCGCCTCTTTTGTTTGTGTTTCCTTTCTACTTGTGCTATGTTCTTAAAGGGTTTCTGTAACAATTCTACTGCTAAAACCACATTCATACTGTCTAATGCTACTTCGGTACCACTCTTAATAACTTGAAATTACTCCCTTTTTAGATTTGCATTAATATTATTTTGGTGTTTTCACACCACTTATATTTTTTAACTAGAGTACTCTTCGCTTTTTCCCACTTTCCACTAACGTCATCTTCTTCTTTGTGCATTCTTAATGAAACATAAATTGGTAAATGGTGTAACTCCGCCCAATCCTTTACTTCTATCTTCTCTAACATCTCCAATATATCTCCTGAACTCACCACCAGGTCATTATACTCCCTTCCTGCTTTGTAATGTATGTCAACTCTCTTCTTTCATTCCACTTCCACCATCCATATAAAATAAATAGCCTGCAGCGACACATAATTCCAAGAGTTTATTCCCGTAGATATTCCTCTGTTTGTCCTGACTACTTCTATTTCCTCTCATTACCTCCCTTCTCCCCTTATTGTAAGCTCGGGTTAAGTCTCCTACTCTTACATTCCAGTCACCCATCATTATAATTCCTGCCTCTTCAAACTTCCCCCAATTACATTTATTTCACCTGTTAGATCCCCAAGAAAAGTTCCTGTTGAAATATGTTGAAATGAAATGTCGTATGACTTTTAGTGCCGGGATATCGCAGGACGGGTTCGGCTCGCCAGGTGCAGGTCTTTCTATTTGACTCCCGTAGACGACCTGCGCGTCGTGATGAGGATGAAATGATGATGAAGACAACACATACACCCAGCCCCCGTGCCATTGGAATTAACCAATTAAGGTTAAAATCCACGATCCTGCCGGTAATCGAACCCTGGAACCTCTGAACCCTAGGCCAGTACGCTGACCGTTCAGCCAACGAGTCGGACTTCAAATATGTTGATACTATAGGACGATTATACAAAAATGCCGAGCATAATACATCTCTCTGCCCTCTCCCTTCCTGTCTAAGTCTTATCCATATTACGTCTTCCATAGCATTCGGTATTTCCTCTATTTGGTTATTAATTTCTCCTTTTAATAAGAGGGATATTCCTGCAGGGTTTTACCTCTGGTCCCTTTCTTCTTCTTCATTACATTACTAACCACGAATCCCTTCCAGACTACATCTCTCCCTTCTGGTAGCCAAGTTTCTAATTATGCAAATATACAAAAAATTCAACCATCTCTGTCACTACCTTATTACCCAATTTAAGATGCCTTCAATATTGACAAATCCTAACCTCATTTCTAGTATTTCTTCTTACTTACATCTTCCCTATTTCCTACTTTGTTTTTGTACCGGGCGGTACACCTCCACGCCGCTAGTTCAAATATTGCGCCAATTGAAACTCCTCTACAGGAGAAAGCCTGAACTTTTAAGAACTGCATTAAGGCAACAGTTTCCCCGAAGATGGCTCTGTGGAAATTTTGATGTGTTTTTGTTTGTAATTGATCAAGAAATGTGGACGTTCTCTACCAGAAGTCTCTACTAAAAACTATGATAACGCGCTCTGGTGTAATGGAGTGTACTCTCCTGAAGAAATATTGTATTCCTAAGTTTTGTCTTTACTAAATTTTGTTCTTTTATTTTTGGATTGGCAATATTAATCTTCTGTCCGCCAGTTTTGAACTCAGCCAATCCCGAATTTCTTTAATTAATTTTTGACCAATAGTGTCTTTCTTCTTCGATGTTGATGTGTAATTTTTAGCGACCCAATAAAATTGAGGGGGTGTGTCTACTCATTCCTGAAAGGTCTCGAATTTTCACGAGGGTATAAAAACTTCTGATTATCTTGTCTCCCGGCCACCAGTATAACATCTAACCCAGTGTGTGAATATGTAGCAGGGGGCGGAAAGCGCCCCTTTCTTCAAGCAGCTGTTCATCAACAAGGTAATGGCCTGTTAACATCTCTATTTCTTGCTAGCTCAGCAGTTTAACTCTCGGAGAAGGTTCGAAACCTTTAATATGTAATCCATCTACCTTAAAATGTAATTCCCTTTTTCTGTCTATGTAGAAACTACTATTTCTTGAACTGTAAAGCGGGGATAAAGAGTGCTTCACCCTCTCGAACTCCCCTTCATTTTGAAATGGAGGTGAATACGTTTTCATAATCGTTTCTTCTCTTCCTTGAAATATTCAGGTTTTCTCATGCGGGTCACCTCCTTAGCTTGGGATTAGCCCCTGTGTTTCGGCCTAGAGCCACTTCGGTTTTAAAAGGGTAGTTAGGAGGGCAAGTTCACGCCTCCAATCCATTCTGTTCTTTGGACCAGTAACTTAACCTGATATTTTGTTTTCTTCTTGTGAAGGTCCAGTAGATTGGGTACGAGGTACCCCTGTGCCATTATATGTGTGCCTTGAGGGTAGTTAGTGTAAAGTCAGTTTATGGCCTCTTAAATAGGCTTGAAGACTTTGAGAGCGCATCTGCTCTTTCTTGTGTATGAAAAGTGCCTCTGGGAGGCTTGAGTTAAAAGTTGGAAGCATGGGCTCCATGCATTTAGGGGTTTTCTGCCCTTTAGCAATTGTGGTGGTGAGCTGAGCGGTCAGAAATTAATCTTGGGGCTCGAAGCCCAAATCTTGTAACGAATTGTAATTTCTTAATTTGTTGATCTGCTACTTGGTACCTGTTATACTTTGTTATTTGTTGATTTTGAAAAGAAAATATAACATTTGTTAAAGTTTTAAATTAACTTTAATTTGGTAGTTGAGACCTATTCCAGCCCGCACCTTCTTTCACCTCTGCTGTTCCACAGATACCTCGGAACAGTTTTCATTACTCTCGGACAGGTTTGAAGTCTTACTCCTTGTGATCCTAGCGTTTTCTATACCTAACGTGCACTCTCCTGCAGTATTAGGCGTTTTACCATCCCCCCCCCCCCGCCACCACTTATCCGTCTGTGACTTATTTCTCCTTGCCCATAGCTCTTTTAAAAATTTTTACCATTAACCATTGTCTTCCGTCTTCTTCCTTCTATCCCGTTGCTGATCCCTGGGCGTCGCTCGGTAGGGCTGTCATCCAGTGCTGTGACCTCGGCTTCCGCGTGCGCCGCTAACTTCTCGTCTCCTATATCCGGTCTTCAAGTGGACATCTCTCCTCTTCCTTCTGCCGTATCACTTCCATCTACGTCATCACTGACCTCCCTCAACGTTACCTTGCTCACTTCTGCTCCTGCCTCTTACGTCACACTCTGCTGATGTTGGTGTTTTGTGTCCATTTCCTGTATCTGCATTGCTGACCATATCCGCCACTAGTAACCATCTCCGACGATCAGGCGCTGTCCTTAATGCAGGTTTTTAGACCTTGATATCTGGCTTTCCACTGATATCTACGTAGAATACTTTGTTCCTTCATGGCGGCGTTGTTCATGTCCCTTCTCACCCAAATTTTCTCCCCTTTTAGGTTTCTAGTATTTCTCATCACTATTTTCCCACCATCAAGGTTGATATTACTGTAACCTTGATCGGCCTCATACCCTTCACTTTCTCTACTCTCTATACATCGTCTATGTCCATCTCACAAAAATGTATCTTCATTTTACTTTGTATCACTTCTACCACTTTATATACCATTTCAACCTTGTTTACGTTGTCTCCTCACGGCACACCACAAAGAAAAAGTTTTTTCATCCTGAGTTCTTGATTAGTCCTGTTTTCCGACCACTGTACTTGGCTAAGTTCCTCCTCCAAATCCCTGACTTTGTTCAACAGTCGTTCTACTTCATACGTGTTTTGAGCCACGTTCTCTTTTATCACATTCAACTCCTATTAGAAACTGTTTTAACTCTTTTGTTTCCTTATTTATTTCCTTAGATTGCTCTTTAATTAAATCCCTTGTTTTCTCTCCTGACATGCTTCTTTGACCACTTCCTTTATCGTTTCGAATTCTTCCCATCGAATTACACTCACTGGTCCAGGCCCCGGATTTAATTCAACGCCACCAATTTCCAATAAAACTACTATCACTGCTGCTACCATCAAGGTTGCTAATACTCCAAGTTGCTGCCCATTTTTCATTTCTCCTATCAATATTTTGAATTTCACTCCTCCATTCCATCTTCCTGTAGCTGCCCTGTGCTGATCTAGTGAATCACCCATATTCAGCACTCTCACTCAGCATATCCGCTCCCTCCAAGGTCTCGATCCCAACTGTTGGTCATTATATAATTTTTCCATGAAAGATGTTTTAATATTTTATGTGTATTTAATTAATTTGAGTGAATTGTTAGATATGTTTTAAACGTTAGAGGTGTGAAAAAAGTTTTTAGAGTTGTTTACCAAGGCGCCGGCACATTGCTTGTGACTAGGCTGTCACTGCGACCAGTGCCCAATTGTTGCTTTGATATCACAACGGGACTGTACCAGTAGTTTTTCGCAGTGCTGGTCACATTTTTACAGACTGATACGTTTACGTTAATGTAAGTGTGTGCTTGTTAAATTTCGAAAATCAGCATTATTTTGAATGAGCAGCGTTTTATTAGCGGTGCGCCCTACCTCGGCTCCGAGAACCAGTGCTTCATCTGGTGTTTTTTGGCATTTAAGGCATATTTAGAGGCCGTGGGGTGAAGTTCAGGCAAGTGAGATTGTCTTGGGTGACAGCTACAGTCTTGGTAATCTTGTCGGGAATTATTTTATCAGGAGGAAGGGGGGATTACTGGTTAGGTTTTGCAGGGTCCCGGCTACTCGATCTACCGAGGGGGCCTAGGGTTTGGTTGTATTTGGCTTTGTAGGAGGCTGAAGATGAATAGTATAAGCTTATTGGTTTGTGTATAGGTTGGAGCAGTGAGAAAGGGGCGGGGGGTTTAGGGGGGCGTATTTGGACCTGCATGTGTATGTAGGTATGAGTATTTATGGAGTTTCAATATGGGCAGCCAGGAAACGAGGCTGCGTGACTGCCGTGGCAGTACGCGCAACTCGTCTGGTCCCGACGCACCTTGCATTCAGGGTGGTGGTGAGGACCACCACACCTGTTGCAACGGGTCTTATTTTTGTATGTAGCAGCGTGATGGTTTAGCTTCAGGCAATTGTAACAGGATGCACATCAATAGAGCACGGTCTTAATTGTATCTGACTCCATCAGCACTCCTTCATGCCTCACAATTTATTATTGCGTTATACATCTGGAATACATGCGCATATGTGAGCCGTTGAGCGGAAAGGGATCCAAATGCGGCAAGCTATAGCTCAACAAAAATGTCTGTGTCGTAAAAATTGCTTTTCTGTGTTTTGATTCCTTGCGCTACCTATCGGTCTTCGTAACAAACTACACTACGTAGCAGTTCGAGTTTTCACCGCTCGATGTCATGAAAACTTTGTACAATTGCTAAGAAAATGGGTGAAAGCTGAAAATACAGTTTTCTTAATAACAACAACCAATAATTAATTTCTCTAGTATTGCCGGCCGCTTGTAGAGGTAGTATGCCTGCCTCTTACCCGGGGGCACCGGATTCGATTCCCGGCCAGGTCAGGGATTCTTACCTGGGATTGAGGGCTGGTTGGAGATCTACTCAGCCTACGTGATTAAAATTGAGGATCTATCTGACTGTGAGATATCGGCCCCGGTCTAGGAAGCCAAGAATAACAGTGTGAGGATTCGTCGTTCCGAGGACACGACACTTCATAATCTGCAGACCTTTGGGCAGATCACCGGTCGCTTGGTAGGCTATGGCCCTTCGGGGCTGTTGCCCCATGTGGTTTGGTTTGTTTTTTTCTGGAGTATTGGATCTGGAAACTTTAACTCCTTTTTTAAATTCTCAGTTTCGTATGCCAATTTTATAAACACAAAAATGTCAAAACTGATAAATCCTACTTGAGCTCTCTTTCCACGCAGCGGGTCACATATGTATTGCATTTCTTCATACTATATGGTGCATTGGACTTTCACTGAATTTCAACGAAAGGTGTCTTTTGTTCAGTTTTTCTTCCACATCAAGACTAGACACTGGAGTATTCACTACACTATCAGATACACTGTGCCTATGATTAGCGAGGCTTCTTAATGCTGTGTGAAGGTTACTGGGGATATCTTCTTCTCTTAACACGATCTTTGAGGTCGGTGTGCAGACAGGGTCGTGGAGACCAGCGAGCTGGAACAGTTTCTCAAGCACGAACAAGAGCTGTACTTGGTTACGTCGGTAGTGGATACGCCCCTGGTCTTCCAGCTCTTGACCGCCGCGCACCGCAAGGCCTACCCACATGTTGAGCAGAGCCAAGACAGCGGTCACCACGAAGAGCTGCTGCATCACTCCCCCGGCAACCTGAAACGCATCCAGTTTTAATATCTGCACCCTCCCCTCCACCACGGCGTGGTACCCCTCCAAAATGTAATGTCTTTATTGAAATAGATTTCATAGTTCCAAATATTAGTCTGTGTTTTATTGACAGTCTTCTAACGTGTAACACGATCTATCGCAGGACTTGGTTACTATTTTTTTGTAAATTTTTATTTAGTCAATTTATCATCCAGGTTTGGCTTTCCCGGAGCGTTATACAACTCGGGAGGAGGGCCAGTACGTCGTCCAAGCGGCCTCACCTACTATGCTGAACCGGGGCCTTGTGGGGGATGGAGAGACTGGAAGGGATAGGGAACGAAGAGGAAAGGAAGAGGCCGTGGCCTTAAATTAGGTACCATCCCGGCATTGCATGGACAAAATAGGGAAACCACGGAAGACCACTTAGAGGATGGCTGAAATGAGAATCGAACCACCTCTACTCAGTTGACCTTCTGAGGCTGAGTGAACCTCGTTGCAGTCCTCGTATCATTTTTCAAATTTCAAATTTGTTTCAGTAGTATAGATGACTTTTGCGGCGCTCACAAGTGAGCATTCAAATGAAAGAGAATAGACATTACCAGTGACTAATTGCACTTTAATTTCATAAATCTCGATAATTTCTTTTGAAAATGAGTTTAAAAAATTGTACGAAGTGTGCGATTTGCAAAAACTGTTGCTGTAGGAAAATACGCGCCATCATTGCTGTCCACCTCACATTTTGGCCGCTGGGACGCCTGTTTTATGTCATTATAATACGCTGTAATTGTCAGTTAAGGAAAGAATGATAGTAAAACCAAAAATTACTTCAGGAACTTTCGTCACTATAATAATGCACTTGCATTTGCTTCCGTTCAAGTGAATACCATAAATGTTAAAAAATCAAAGATGACATTGAGTGGTAAATAAGACTGTCTAATATTGTACTGATCTGTGTATTCCTTAATTCACCTGTGGTTCATCAGGGGGCTACTTCACGACACACTTTATGACCACGCGAGATTTCTCGCACGGGACCACTAGTTTTAAATTATTTTGCTCTACATGAATTTAATTATAAACCATTTTGAATCCTCACGACTTAAATCGTACATGTTTGATACATGCATTGATGCTTTCTTGTGCTGTTGTTTGTGTCTTGCTATGAAATATGTAAGAGGTGAGTACAAGAGGTTATGTTGTAATAAAACATAAAAAATAATGTTATTTGAAGCAGTGTATAGTCCACTAAGCTGTCAGAGTTGTAAAAATGGAACTCTGGTCCTGGATTTATGAAGGTGATAGTAACTTTAAGATACACTGTGATTCAAGCGATATTTATCCATTGGAAATGCTTAACCTATACATTAGCCAGTATTGTGATGGCGGCCGAGTACTTGGGTTGGCAATGCAGAGACGCCTTTTCTTGTGTAGATGGTTCCGAAACCACTGTTCTGAAAACAGGCGGAGATACAATTCAGGGAAGTTAAGTTTGGTCTTCCTTGATTCATGATCTCTCTGACTGTCCGCATTTACACGACTGTGAAGGGTCTTCATCCAATCAGAGAACAGTCCGGAAAGTAACTGCAGTACGATAAAATTCCTTTTAAGAACGGGAAGAAGGCAATTACGATAAGTTATTTCCTTCCCGGGGAACGCTACCGGAGAGTAAATCTTAGATTTCTGACGGGTCGGGTAAGTTATTGCTGACTTCCAGGTTCAGATAAGACTTTAGCTGCCAGGCAAGTCTTGAGATACAACATGGTTAGCTGTATTTTATGTGACATACAACTCAAATTAGCTCAGTATGCTGATAACATGATACTGTAGCAGTGTTCGGTATTGTATTGCAAGTGTTTGATCATGAATACTTCTCTTGATAATATTATTATTGACATCGTTGAAATATTTTTGTTATTACCTTGCGCCTAGGTGTTGTATGTCCGGCGCTCCCTTTCTCGCTCCACCAGCCAGCTGCACGCGCGCCTGTGTATCATTCTGCTAGCTTCGACGCGCAGCCCTCAGTGCGCGTGCCTGACCATCGAGTGTACTATAAATAGGAGCTCCCTGCCTGCTCACTTGCCCACTTGCCCGGTGTCCAGCTCCAGAATACACCCTACGTCGAGCACGGAGGCTACTCCTCTTGAAAATGTGCTTCGACCAGGTGGACTGAATTTCTGGAAGTACGAGGTTTCACCTCTGGTCACCGCTCCCTTACCTGTTTCCGCTGCCCATGTTCCATAATTCTTTTACAAGCCATTTTCATTCCCTAATGTATGCAAGCTCCCTTAGTTTCGCTAGGTGGAATTTCTTCAATCAATTGAACTTGCTTTTTAGGAATTCAGGCACTTCAACAAACAAGGACTCTCAAAGACATTTATGTTAGTGTGCCAGATAGTTCTCGACTATCAACGTGTCAATTCACAAAGACTATCTTTTCAAGATAGAAGTGTATATAAAGACTGTAAACCTGTACATATTGTATAAAGACAGACTTTTCTTAAGATTCAATATTCCTTTTTGCTTCAAAATAAATTTCAGTTATTTATGTAAATATCATAAAGTGAAGCAATAAAAGTTGTGTTTTGTAAACTTCAACCTTGGTTACAACACTAGGTATCTCTGAATACTCTAATATCTAGATCTTACCAGTTGCCTTGGGCACTAAGACGGGCTATTTATTCACTATCATAAGCTATTCTATGTGCTTCGGCTTGACCGTAGTTTTGAAGCTCTGCATTCAGGACGTGGTGAGTTGGTCACACCGTCGGCTGTCCTGAGAATGGTTTTCCGTGGTTTTCCACTTTCCTCACCAATTTGAATAGGGGGACAGTTCCTTTTACAGGCCACGGCCGCTCCCCCCTCACCTTCTCCTCGCCTCAATTCGCCGTAACACACCTTCTGTCCCGAGAAAGTGCGCCGTCCGCTAGGAGGCCCACCGTACAGAATGAAAACTTTTATTAGCAGTAGCCATGTAGTTTATCAGCGACCGGGCGAGTTGGCCATGCGGTTAGGGCCGCGCTGTTGTGAGCTTGCATTCGGGAGATAGTGGGTTCGAGACCCACTGTCGGAAGACTTTAAGATGGTTTTCCGTAGTTTCCCATTTTCACACCAAACAAATGCTGGGGCTGTACCTTAATTAAGGCCAAGGCCGATTCCTTCCCTCTTCCTTGTCTATCCCTACCAATCTTCCCATTCCCCATAAGGCCCTTGTTCAGCATAGCAGATGATGCCCCCCTCGAAAGAGGTACTGGTCCGCCTCCCAGGTTGTATTCCCAACAAAATATCTCACGTTCGAGGACACTGCCCTTGAGGCGGTAGAGTTGGGATTCATCGCTGAGTCCGGGGGAGAATCCAAACCTAGGTGGTAAACTGACTAAATAAATAAATAAATAAATAAATAAATAAATAAATAAATAAATAAATAAATAAATAAATAAATAAGTAATAATTTCACCTGTATGTCTCGTGGAACTGATGTTTGGCTGCTGTTTTTGAAGAGCGGTGTACCGTCCAGTGATCCTTGCAGCAGAACGAGGGTGGTTGACAGCACAGACTCCCATAAATCCTTGAAGTTCCCAGTTTTATCTTCGCTGTACAGCAGGAAGAACGTGAAACTAAACCCTGCTAGTATAAAAACGAACACTATAATATGATCAATTAACTTCTTCATTATGTACTGAAACATGGCTGACTTGTGACTAATGATAGGGATACTGTTCGTGTAATGCAGTAATGCCAACCAAGAAAAAATAAGGGCAAAGCTAGACAGAGGTTTATAGTCCATAGGCAATGCTACCAGCGTTAGAACTGGGGGAGCAGTTTTTGTCATTATCTTGTATAACTTTTCCGGTCGTGATACGTGGCACAGGACCAAGAATGGAGTCCCCACGGTTAGAACAATAACACAAAGAATTATCAAAAATAACTTGATGGCATTTTTGATGTAATTATTCATAGTCACCAAGAGATATATTGCAAGTGTTGATACGTAAAGAAGGTAAATGAGAAAATGAACGGTAATGGCTAGAGAATATCTCTTCTTGCACCACTCCAAGTGGATGAACGTTTGGACCAAAGGATGTTGTAACAGATTATGCATCCGTCTCTCGCGGTGCCGATATAATTGTTCAACAACAGTCAGTCTCTTCTCACCAGCCGGGCAGAGCACTTTGAAGTCAAGTAGAATCTCCTGTTGGCCCAATAAATAACCTATTAGAGTTATACATCCATCCAAGACTTCACAGAGAATACCTTCTCCTTGTGGAACATGTTCTAAGACGAAACTAAGGGCAGAACTCTCTGTCCTCAATTGGTACCACAACGGCTCATTTACAGTAGCTGCCAGGTTTGCTCCCCTCTGTACCAAGAACTTCGTGCACTCAGAAGATCCTGACATGGCTGCGATATGCAGAGGCGTTTGATGCAAAGCATTCCGTTTGTCTAGATCTCTACAGTTGATTTTAACTCTGCTTTTGTCTATGGACGCGTAACAACAATACAGCGTTTCTAAAGTGTCAACATTCCCGTTTTGTGCTGCAAGATGAAGACAGGTGTTCTTATATCGACCGATGGCTTTCGTGTATTCGGGGAAGATATGGGACTCTCGTGGATCACTCTCTCGGTCTTCAAGGATGTTCTCAACCATGGTACAAGCGCGTGTGCCATGCAGGATCAGCAGATCTTCCAAGAAGACTTCTCCGAACCGAGCTGCTTCAATTCCCTCCTCTGGTGATGGGTGAAGTTGTCGATACTCGTAAGACAGAAGCAACAGCTGAAGAATCTCGTTCGAACCTCGGCTGGCGGCGAGATATAGAGGATTCTGCTGCCATGGCTCTTGGATTTCAGAAAGAAGACTGACGCCGTTCTGAAAGTGTACAAATCAGACAGAATCAAGGAGTACGAATACTAGTGCGTGTTCCATTAAAGTTAATGAACAAACAACAGAGGAAATGATATCAAATATTTTCTCTATCCTCTTTCTCGAGTATTTCTTTTGTTAGTTGTCCAATGTCATGGAAACATAATTGAGTATTCGGTGACGCCGGGGATTAACAGAGAAAGGGCTAGGAAATTAGTGGCTGAGGCTTTAATTACGGTAGAGTTTCGTCATTTCGCCGATGTGAAAATAAAACACTGCCAAATACAACCCCAAGGGCTCCCCACGAGGAATTCGAATCCATTATATTCTGAAAAAAGGTTATAGCTTCGAGCATCAGTCATCAATGATCTGAATTTTGAGCAGATTCCCTATCAATTGCTTACCTAGCGTTACCTTAAACATTATCAAAGAACTTGGAAATTTATTAAACATTTCCCTTATTTCTCGTCCTATAAATGAATATTTACCACAATTTTTCCTCTTGAATTCCAAAGTGATCTTCATATATACGATCTTTTCTACTTTGAAAATCTCCGCCCAACATTATCCGTCTACTAATGTCACGCTCGGCCCCAACAGTGTAGCCAAACTGCTCTATAAGAACGTTGCACATTGACTTCAAATTATTGGAAATTTTAAAGAGAAAGGCTAAGAGTTTTGGATACATAATTTCGTTTCTTGACCGAGCAGATCGCATACATGATTGGTAACTATCCTTATCTTACTTGGATTCACTACCACTGATCCAGAGAGGTTCACTATAAAGTAGTTCGCATCCCACTTTCGGCAGCACCGAACATGATTTTCCGTGGTTTCTCATTTCCACACCAGGCAAAGGCTGGGGTTGTTCCTTAATACTATGGCCACGGTCACTTCCTTCCCAGTCCTATACCGCTCCTGTCCCATCGTCACCATAATGCCTGACTTCACTCGGTGTGATGTAAAACAAAAACAAAAACACTTGACAGAAAACTATAGGCTAATAATTTAATGTTAATTTATTTAATTTTTTACTATCAACTATTCTGATCAGCCGTTACATTACGACCACACCGACCCGGGAATATATGGTGGGCCTAGAGCAACGTAACGCGTGACATGCTGCTAGCATGGTATGTACTATAGCTCAATCCATGTTAAGAAAACTGTATTGCTCTTATGACATCAGAGTTTCCATAGCGAACGGTTCTGCTCAACACCATCACGGGAAAAATGACGGCACATATATTTGTGAAATTTAGTATCTAATATAATAGAGTATTAAAGTTGGGGATAAAAAGCGGAAGAAACTAAGCTGTAAATTACTTTTATGAACTAAAGAGAAAGGGGGTCATTTTTGCTTTGTACGAAATCAGAGGCACATAAAAACCTCAGCATTGAAGTGTAAGGTAAATTGGGGCAGAAAATAGAAAAATAATATTTTGAGCTCGAGGGGCGAGGGATGAATTAAATGCATTTAATAAATTTCCCCAGGCAACTCGGGGCACTACTGTGCTGTCGTATCACTGACAAAAAATAGTAAAACTTAAATGCGGTCATAAAAGAAGTGGTAAAATTAAGAAAGAACATCTAAATAACAAAACAAAGCACAAATAAAACACATGGAATTTTTTTAACAGTAAAAGTTAAAACGTATCGCTGCACACCACGACGTCAAAATCTTCAGTAACAACTTTTGTTCAGTACGAAAATAATAGAACACACACAAATACTATGCAATATGCAACCAACTCTCACTCAACATAAGACAAGTACGGACTGATTTAAAATCTAAACACACACACACGCAACAAATAAATACTGTAGATGACTTCACTACGTTAGTGAGATGCCGGCGGTTCACATGGTGTGAGGGACTACACGAGGCTTATACCAGAGCAACACAGAAGAAGTAAAATGAAAGCAACGAAGCGATGGCTGTTCCGGTCATTGTGCTTCCTCCCTAAGAATGTATTTATGAAAAAGGAATTGTTATGTAGTTATTTTAATAACTCATAGGCAGAAATGCCTCATCCTTTTCATCTGTCTTTCATAATACATTACAGAGTACAGTATAATATTCCTTAATCACGAGGAATTATGGGTGTCTCAGAGCGGGTGTGTTCACTCCTTGTAGGTCCATAAAAGTAATACTGTTTTCTTAACGTGGAATGAGATTATAGGCAGGTCTACAGGCTTGCTCTTAGAAATGTTTCCGGCGTGGGAATGGGAAAAGCGGCCGATCTCTCCGCGTTTGATAGAGGGCAAATTGTGATGGCATGGTGCCTTCGTACCAGCATCACTGAAACGGTGAGGCTTGTGACGCTGTTGTGAGCGCGTATCTAAAGTGGTGCAGCGAGGCGACATCTGCAATGTGTTTGCAGCGGCCAATTGATACCAAAGGCCAGTGGAATTTGTCGACCACGCGGCCCACAGTTTGAGAAATCGACAACAGGTACACTGGTGATGTTGAGACCATTATTTCCCTGCACACGGTTTATCGAACACTGGCCTGCTTAGTCGATAACCCAGTCGAACCCCAGTCCACTGACAGCAGCGTACAAGGTGAGCATAGAACTGTGGACACTTGGGAAGAGGTCACCTGGTTGATCATGTCATTGACCAAGCGCGTGTACACCGCTTTGCATCAGAGGTTTTAACACGCGGCTGTACGGTCGGGCGGAGACAGGCTGGTAGAGATGTCTTCGTGGGACACACATGGGCCCATTATTCCGGTACATCAGTCTTAACAACCATTCGGTATGTGGACGATACTGGAAACCAGGTCCATCCGTTCATGTAGTAGTGGTATCCCCAGGGGTTCTGAACTTTGGACCGTGGGTTGGCGACCACGGGGCCCTTAGCTGAGTCCTGGTATTGCTTCCACTTACTTATTCCAGGCTCCTCACTTTCATCTATCCTATCCGATCTCACTTGGTCAACTCTTGTTCTGTTCCCACCCCGACGCTATTAGGTTTGCGAGGGCTAGGGAGTCTTTCATTTTCACGCCCTTCGTGGCCCTTGTCTTCCTTTGGCTGATATCTTTATTTTTCGAAGTGTCGGATCCCTTCCATTTTTTTCCCTCTGATTAGTGTTACACAGAGGATGGTTGCCTAGTTGTACTTCCTCTTAAAACAATAATCACCACCACCACCACCACCACCACCACCGTAGTAGTGGTAGTAGTAGTACCGTGTGGGCAAAGTAAAACTGACGCGGAAAATATTTACAAAAGGACTGACGCGGGATTGACCCTTATTTAATGAACATCACAAAGGATGCTGGAAATGGCCTCATCTGAAGAAATGAAAAACTGAGGATCCAAAATTCCTGACTCCACTTCACGCAGAAGCCACCGGCAGAACTCAACACAGGAAGGTTCGTCTGGACGCTTTAACTCATGAACAACAATAAATTTGTAAGGATACTGATGCAGGTCCTTTTTGATATTGTTTCGACAAAACGATCTCTTACTTTCCTCTTGCACAGATAGGGTATATGTACGGGATTATTTTTTTTTAAAAGAAGTTTTTATCCTACAATATATCAATCCCCATTTCTCCCTGAATTCATCCATATATCTGAAGTACTAATTGTTAATTGTTTTCGACACTTTACAGCCCTATTCTTAAATGACTGCAGAGCTCTGTCACACCCCTTCAAATGTCAGATGTGATCAATCTTCATAACCTTCATACTATTTCCTGACTAAGATATTTTGGTACAGTAAAGGTAATTGCTTAGGCAGAAATGTTAAATGGTATTTGCAGAAGAGGTTAGGCACTAGAATGAGGAAGCTGCAAAAAGACCTAGAAGGTCAGAATCTCTGTGGTGGGAAGTACCTGATTGCGAGGGATGGCCTCACTGATGGACAAATAGAAATAATATGGACTGGCCATTAGGTGGAAGGAGAAAAACCTAGTTGCTATGAGAACATCGTTATGGCCAAGTCTTATATACAAATCATCACCTGAGGAACATACCTACCATTCCCTCTTCTCAACAGGTCCGGACTCATGGCGCAAGTTCCAAAAAGCAAAGTAAAATTGTACTGAATATGAGCATAAGCATTCCTTGCCATTTTCTGTTGATGCAATAAAGTCTATTTTCACGGATCAAAGCAATCCAAAATTACTGGAGAATTGCCTTCATGGAAGGACTCAAAATCCCAACGAGGACTTCAGTCGGTTTATCTGGGACAGTGTTCCTAAAACAGTTCTTGTGGGTGTGCAGACACTAAAAGTAGGGGTTATAGACGCAGTCATATGTTTTAATGAAGGAACACCATGCAGATGTATGGTTCTGGATCTGCTAGGCATGGAATCAGGGTACAACATGAAGCATGCACTCATTGCTATTGACAGAAGAAGAGTTTCCGAGGCAGATAGAATGTATAAGGAGAGTTCCAAGCAGGCAAGAACCAGAAGGAGAAATACAAAGAGGACGAACGAGGATGAAAACTCTCTTAACAAAGATGATTATGGGGATGGAATGCATTAAACACATCAGGTTATCCCACAACATCAGGTAAAAGCAATGTTCACATTCAAGTCCATTTTCCCGTAAGTTTATTTTTCATTTTCATTTACAAATAAATAACTGCTTGAGCTACATAGCTGAAACTTTGTACATACATTCAGTATGATAATTGAAGGAAAGTAGACTACAATCATAGACCTGTCTCAAAAAAAAAGTACCGGGCGAGTTGGCCGTGTGGTTAGGGGCGCGCAGCTGTGAGCTCGCATCCGGGAGATAGTGGGTTCGAATCCCAGTGTCAGCAGCGCTGAAGATGGTTTTCCGTGCTTTCCCATTTTCACACCAGGCAAATGCTGGGGATGTACATTAATTAAGGCCACGGCCGCTTCCTTCCCATTCCTAGGCCGTTCCTGCCCCATCGTCGCCATAAGACCTGTGTCGGTGCGACGTAAAGCAAATAGCAGCAAAAAATAAGCACATGACTTAAGTTACACCCATGAAAAAGTTCGTACATTTTAATGCAAATTTTAATTAATGCTGTTAATACATTTATTTATGGATGTTCTCTGTAATAGTCTACTTTATGCAGACACAAACACACACACACACATACACATTCTCTCTATACAGTCGAAATTTTGTTGGATGTTTTTGATAAGTTTCCAAGATATGGGTACCTAAAGAAACCTTTTGGACTTCTCAAAAGTAAATTCCTAATGAATAAAAAGTAGGCTAAATATTTAAATACTGACACACTAACACTTTTTTGTTATTTTATTGTTCTAAAATGTTCTATCCAGTTGTAAAGTAAATTTCAAGTGTACATGAAGCGTACTTGTTGAGGTATTGAGTATGTGCTTTTTAGTTAAAATTACTGTCTTTCAGAACAGTGAATTGGAAAGGAAACAGAAGTAGGTCCTTTTTGATAACACTTGGACACAACGATCTCTTATTTCCCTCTTGCATAGATCGGCGTTGAGATTTCGTCGGACTTCGTTCCAGGTATTCCTTCACTCGAGCAACGATTTCTGGTGTACAAAATCATTTATTTTCCGACAAAAGAGTAGTGTTAAGAAATATTGCAAAATTTGGACTTGGAAGACTTGGGAGAAAGGAGACGAGCTGCTCGACTAAGTGGTATGTCCCGAGCTGTCAGTGGAGAGATGGCGTGGAATGACATTAGTAGACGAATAAGTTTGAGTGGTGTCTTTAAAAGTAGTAAAGATCACAATACGAAGATAAAGTTGGAATTCAAGAGGACAAATTGGGGCAAACATTCGGTGAGTTAGGGATTGGAATAGCTTATCAAGGGAGATGTTCAATAAATTTCCAATTTCTTTGAAATCATTTAAGAAAAGGCTAGGAAAATAACAGATACGGTATCTGCCACCTGGCTGACTGCTCTAAATGCAGACAGTAGTGACTGACTGATTGTGATTGATTGATATTTACCCTGTCGAATAGTTTGATGTACACTGACTGACAGAGCAAATGCAACACCAAGAAGGAGTGGTTCGAAAGGGATGAAAGTTGGGGAAAAAACAGAGACGGCATGGACGAATAATTGATGTTTATTTCAAACCGATATGCAGGTTACACAATGCGCACGGCATCGACTCAGTAGGATGTAGGACCACCGCGAGCGGCGATGCACGCAGAAACACGTCGAGGTACAGAGTCAATAAGAGTGCGGATGGTGTCCTGAGGGATAGTTCTCCATTCTCTGTCAACCATTTGCCACAGTTGGTCGTCCGTACGAGGCTGGGGCAGAGTTTGCAAACGGCGTCCAATGAGATCCCACACGTGTTCGATTGGTGAGAGATCCGGAGAGTACGCTGGCCACGGAAGCATCTGTACACCTCGTAGAGCCTGTTGGGAGATGCGAGCAGTGTGTGGGCGGGCATTATCCTGCTGAAACAGAGCATTGGGCAGCCCCTGAAGGTACGGGAGTGCCACCGGCCGCAGCACATGCTGCACGTAGCGGTGGGCATTTAACGTGCCTTGAATACGCACTAGAGGTGACGTGGAATCATACGCAATAGCTCCCCAAACCATGATGCCGCCTTGTCTAGCGGTAGGGCGCTCCACATTTACTGCCGGATTTGACCTTTCTCCACGCCGACGCCACACTCGTCTGCGGTGACTATCACTGACAGAACAGAAGCGTGACTCATCGGAGAACACGACGTTCCGCCATTCCCTCATCCAAGTCGCTCTAGCCCGGCACCGTGCCAGGCGTGCACGTCTATGCTGTGGAGTCAATGGTAGTCTTCTGAGCGGACACCACGCCGGGGGTGCAGGCCTCCTTCAACCAATCGACGGGAAATTGTTCTGGTCGATATTGGAACAGCCAGGGTGTCTTGCACATGCTGAAGAATGGCGGTTGACGTGGCGTGCGGGGCTGCCACCGCTTGGCGGCGGATGCGCCGATCCTCGCGTGCTGACGTCACTCGGGCTGCACCTGGACCCCTCGCACGTGCCACATGTCCCTGCGCCAACCATCTTCGCCACAGGCGCTGCACCGTGGACACATCCCTATGGGTATCGGCTGCGATTTGACGAAGCGACCAACCTGCCCTTCTCAGCCCGATCACCATACCCCTCGTAAAGTCGTCTGTCTGCTGGAAATGCCTCCGTTGACGGCGGCCTGGCATTCTTAGCTATACACGTGTCCTGTGGCACACGACAACACGTTCTACAATGACTGTCGGCTGAGAAATCACGGTACGAAGTGGGCCATTCGCCAACGCCGTGTCCCATTTATCGTTCGCTACGTGCGCAGCACAGCGGCGCATTTCACATCACGAGCATACCTCAGTGACGTCAGTCTACCCTGCAATTGGCATAAAGTTCTGACCACTCCTTCTTGGTGTTGCATTTGCTCTGTCAGTCAGTGTATTTGAGGTTCATTTTACTTTACACTTCAGTACAGGAAAATGTTCTGATGGACTGCAGATAAATAGTGGCTGGGAGGCGTGACCAGTTTTAAGGAAATTAATGGATGGGAAGAGCAACGTGACCTTCGCGGCTTTCGCACAGCATCGACAGTATGGTGTTATTGTTATTATTCCTAAAAGAATCATACCACCCTCAACAAATTTGAGTCTCGAGATCAGTAAAACCACATTAGGTGAAACCTTGTGTCCATTTCCCAGAGAAGAATAATGTGATTGGTTTTTACGTACCACTAATTACTGTCTCGGTTTCCGGAGATTTAAAAACGTTACTGTGTTAGTTCGATCTTAAATCGCTAAAAAAATATCCACAGTTCTGGCTCTTCGTGCGATCAACTCAATGTTGAAAAAATCCTAGAGATATTAGGTACGAATTTTAGGTAAGTGAAATATAATAAAGTATGAGAATAAATTCCTTATTTATTCCTAAAAATTGCAATCATTTTCTTTCTTTCTTCCTTTCTTAATCTGTTTTCTCTCCAGGGTTGGTTTTTCCCTCGGACTCAGAGAGGAATCCCACCTCTACCGCCTCTACTGCAGTGCCCCAGAGCGTGAGACTGTGGGTCGGGGATACAACTGGGGAGGAGGACTAGTGCCTCGCCCAGGAAGCTTCACCTGCTATGCCGAGAAAAAATCTCAGTGTGTCAAAATCTCTATTAATTATCTCACTGTTACCACGAGGAATCTCCTTTAGTCCCAATAAACGCCCTTCTTGTTTTATACAAATGATGACATACATGCTGTATCGGAATTCAATGACCTTTGACTGTCAGCTGTATTTACTTGTTGGCCTTCGTGTCAACACTAGATGGTGAAATGCTATTTATGCTTAACTCTCCTGCATATTTATTTTGGCATCGATCAGCTGCAAAGCCATCACTAGACCAGTTAAAAATACAAGTCGAATCTGACGTTGCTCTCAATTCATCCCTGCGATAAAATAGAAAGTGCGATAAACTATGAACATAATGGCTAAGAGCTCGCGGCGAATAATGTCTGTGATGGGCTTCAATTAATTTAATTAATTTAAGGATCAGTGTTAGAGTGTCCGTCCCCGGATTAAGATCGTGGGTTCAGACTCGACAGAGGTATTCGAATTATAATGTTGGAAATATTTCTGAACAGACAAAGTAGGGGTCCCCATGCAACGGGAAACGTAAAATTAAGCAAATTTCCTCAATTGGGCCGAAATTTGAGGGGCTAAAGGGCCAGGAAAGGTTATAAATTGTGAGTCTTGGATAGCTCTATCAAACTAAACAGACACATTTCTAAAATCAGTTCCGGCCTAAATGCAGTTCCGAAGAAACACCTTAAACTCGCTTGTTTCTTTACTCTTTTCTTTTGATTCAAATCCTAGCCAAATTAACTTATTTACATAACTATTTCTGAAATGCGTTCCTTGGTTCAATACCTCGAGCGTATTTTGGCTTTTTGAAAAAAATGTCCATACCGAATATAGTTATAAAGGCTTATGTGAAACATTGTATTGCCTCATATTAGCGATCGTAGTAATAAAAAGAGGCAAACTGCTAATCTAATCGATCGGATGACGATGATTAAGAAAAGGATTGTAATTTTGGGGGGTAAATAAAGAATATCTTGTCATATTTTATTATATTTTATTTACCTAACATTCGTAGCTCATATCTCTAGGATGTTTTCAACACTGAGTTGCTTGCCTGTGGATTTTTTGAAGTTGTACGAAAAAAGTCCATTCGGTAGTCATGTCGTATGGTGTCGGTGTCGGTGACGCATTTGATTTTTGTTCGACAAAATTAACTAAAACTCCCCCATACGTCACCTAACAGTACTCCGTTTTCTCTGCCACGTGGTAGAGTAAAGAGGAACGTGAAAATTTACAAGAAGGCCACCTAAATATCATTAGGCAAAAATGCCTGTAGATGGGATTTGAGGCTATATGTTGTGTAGGGATAACTTCCCTGCCTCTTATCCAGTTGTCATAAGTTCGATTCTCATCCAGTCTATGAAGCAGAGACGGGGACTCAGCCTTGTGAGGTCAACTAAGGAGCTGTTGATACGAGAGGCAAGCATGCCCGCTCACGATGTTTTTACGCTAACCACATAACACGCCGGAATCTGCAGGCAGAGCTGGACTTGGAGCGCGTTATTTACAAAGAGGCTGACCTTCGATCTAGAGGATCCCGCGTTATATTCCCGACAGTGTCATGGATTTGAACCTTCATTGGTTAATTCTTCTGCTTCCGAAGCTGGAAGTGTGTGCCGTCTTCAACATTAGAATTCATCTCAGCAAGGGTCCCATCCTCATAGACGCGCAGGCCACCTATAGGGCGTCAATTTGTAAGACTTGAACCAGACCCTCTGGAGGCAACATCCAGTTTGTTATTTGTACTTTTATATTTTGCGATTATATTTTATAATAGAGTAATAGAAGTTATGAGCAAATATTGTAATAACTGGACTTTCGTCTGAATGTTTGCATTCAAATAATAAATAAATGAATATATAAATAAATAAATAAATAAATAAATAAATAAATAAATAAATAAAATAAATAAGTTTATATCCAAAACAGGTTCCTAGAAGTAAACCATAACTTAATTTCATCGATTGTAAATGTTAAGACAGCGTTTCGCCCCCGTGTAGCAGCGGGCTCATCAGTTGATTGCTACACCTTTCCAAGACGCTGGTGCTAGTGCGCCGCTGAGACACCACTGCATGCCTCTTATGTAGGACAATGCAGTGACGGTGCGCTAGGGGAAGCATGTGCCTCCACTTGTATAAATGCCTGCCTTTAGCCTATATCAAAAATGGTTTCCTTGTAGGTCAGAAAGTTCTATTGCAGCACAACTGACCCTATGAGCAACACCTTTTATAACAATCAGAGTCACTGGCCGTGCTCTGAATGTCTTTACACAGCACCAGCCATACCCCAGCTTCCATACTGTCACAGCCCTGGACGGGACAGGGACTTCGGTAGAAGCTACACTTTGCTCTGTCCTGTGTTAAGAGATAGATGAAAACGTACTGCATTAATCAAGAAATGGCAATAGGTTATTATTATTATTATTATTATTATTATTATTATTATTATTATTATTATTATTATTATTATTATTATTATTATTATTATTATTATTATTATTATTATTATTATTAAATGGAAATTGCTCTTCAACGAATAAAGAATGTTTATAACGAAAATGTTTGTCCTGGAAGAGTTAAAATCGTCATTATTTGTCAGTGATCAAACCTGAAGCTCTTTATGCTCAATTTACATCATAGACATTTAAAGGAACACTCAGAGATTAAAGAAAGGAATATCATGAGAAAAATCTTAGGGCCAAGAATTAAAAATGGAGTACATTACCCCAAACCCAACTCAGAAATATATTTCAAAATATCTAAACTTACTGACACAATGAGACTACGACGAATTCAATTTATAAGTCATTTGGAAAGAACGAATAACAACAGACTTACTTATCAAATGCACCATTTTTTGCAAATCAAACGTACGAGATAAAAATGGTATAAGCAAGTAGAGAAAGACCTCACTGAATTAGGATTACGAAATCTGCAGGATAGAAATGTAATCAGGAAAACAGTTCAAACAAGGGGATTTGAGGAAGACCAGAAGAAACCAACACGACGTACTTGGTCGGAGGAACACAAATTACAACAATCGATGAAAATGAAGAACTACTGGGCAAGGAGGAAACCTCAACAAACGTGGTTCTAAGTGAGCCATTCGCACAGAAGAAGAAGAAGATTATTGTCATGTACTCACCTGCAGCAGAATATTGACACATGGAGCACTGCCTGCTAGCACAGCTAAGACCAGACAAGTTCGACCATCTGCGTCTTTGATGGCCGGCTTTATCCGAAGTAGATTGTTAATCTCAGGTCGCTCCAACATGGCACGTAGCATCTGAGCGTGTCCTTTGCCCGCAGCCAGATGGAGGACAGTCTGCTTACGAGACGTACGTAGACAACAGTTAGCTCCAGCATTCACAAGAGCCTGCAAACAATGAAGGAATAAAAACGCAATTTAAGCTAAAAATGAGCATGTTTAAACGCCATTCTCTTGCAAAGTTTCACCTATAAACTATAGTTAAAACTAGTGGCGTTTCCTGGTCCAGAAGTTCAGCCGTTGTTAAAGATAAAATTATTGGATAACACATATATATTACACCCTTCCGGGTCTCGAATGGAAGACCCGCGCATAAGAATGCCTCCACATAACTGGGTAAACACCCACGGATGAGACTAGAGTAAGAGGGGCTCGACTAGCCTAACGAGCTTCGAACCGATTCCCTTCCTACTTTCTGTGCTAGCCGCGGCAGCCCGAGCACTTGGGGGAGTGGTTACGTTCGAAAGAAAGAAAAAAAAAACAATAAATATTTAAGATGGAGCCTTATGTAATATGAAAGTAGGATTCTCCGGGTTCAGCTCTTACTGGATACTGCTTAGCATAACTATAAATGACAAGAATCATATAATGTGGGGTTACGAATACTAATTTATTCAAAATATGACATAATAAAAGAAGGAAAATACACAGCCCTATACAATGAACTCTCCGCATACGGGAGGAAAAGAAAAGTAATTAGCACTCTAAATCTGACTCGCCTATGGGCGTCGTCTGCACAACGGTATAATTCAGGGTTTGCGACCACTTTCGTCCATCTTTCCCTCATAAGTTCATGCCGTTTCATTACATTTTATTCTTCTGTCGATCACATCGTGTAATATGAGATGATGTCCACTATGACACATTATATTCTTAGCACGTAATCAACCGGTCCCTACGCTACATAATTGACACATCAAAGAAATATTTACATAATACACAACAAAAACACACATATTATTTAGCTAAACCCCGGACTCCCGTATCTATCACCAAGACCAGTCAACGCTGAACGACGGTTCTGTTTAAACTCAAAATAGATGTGCCTTACATATCTAAACACACACAGATATATACACTTCTTGCCGAAAAGAGGCCATTCCTGTAAGAAAAACATGGTTATCAGTATCACCTGCCTCAGCCCATCTGACCTAGGATCGAACATATGACTCCGACCGAGAGGTGCATTCCTGAAAGAGAATCCTAACTAGCTACGGCCTCATATCACCGGACATTGGGGGAAGGATCCATATTAATTTATTAATTACCTTTTAAATCACCGTGATATTATCATTATATAAGTATTCTTAGCTAAGCCATTTAAACCAAACAAAGGAGCACGGTGAAGACCCAGGGCCCCGAGTCTTAATACAATAGTACAGCAAGACCCCTCTGTCACGAGGGCGAGAACCAAACACTCACACAAAAAAAGGAAGGGCGGCCATTCACTTCGCACGACCATTTCTCATTCATTGGCCACGCCAGATTCTTCTTTCCCTCACACGTCCAGCCTCTTCATCTCGGGGACATATATCTATGGCCCACTTCATTTGTTTATTCATCTCACCGTAGAATTCCCATGAAACACTCATCTATTCTCTACCTTCTCATTCCTTTCATGAGCACCATCACTTCCGAATTATCTCATCAGAAACTATCTGGGCATTCGGCCCTCTCATTACGTCTCATATCGCGTATCTTCTTTCCTTGGGCATAGGGCTCTCATGATTCCTTGATTCCACGTTCCCTGATTTCTTCGCTTACCGCCTAGAGCTGCATATATTTATATTTCTACCGCACATAAGACTCTGGGTTCCCTGGATCTCAGCCGGTTGCATACAAAAAAAATCCATACCCTTCTGGTTAAATAATCAAGAATCACGGGAAACTCGCGAACTGTCCCTCACTATTATACCTAAATAACACAATGCACCTCTCTCTCGGTCAGGATTTCTTCTCTCTTGTTGTACATGCATTTATCATATGTGTAAATTACGCATGCATCATCTGATTGACCCATGAGTTTCCCCAGCAATACAATCGCCATTTTGGACATTAACTAGTAACCTATGCACATGATTTTCTCTGCTAATTTCTTATTGTTCCAGCCACCCCTAAGGGAAACTCAACTATTATCCTATCCTTGTCTCCCTTACTTGCTAGGATACACCACATATTACTAAGAATAACCCCTCACGATAAACTAATCATTAAGAAGAAGAAAAAATGGGTCGTCCGAGGTGTTAGCTCCCTTGACTCTACATTGACATTTTAAAGAACAATAAATTCCCATATTAGGACATGCATTATTTTACAACAATTTGAGTCTTTACAAATGAAAGCTCATCCTATCCTGGTCATACATTATCGTGCTTAAGAAATTTATATTTGACATCAACTCATCTGTTTGGTGGCCGTGGTTTTTCCTTCCACGGGAGACCCATGGTGGAGTTTACTCCTGCATGACCTCGGCGCTGGCGTCGAGCGTGCTGTCCTGTGACCCTGGTACACACAGGTCCGACATTCTGGCTGGCTCGTTCACTGCTGAAATCTTAAAGTAATCCAAGGGTTAACACTCCACAACTCGTCACACGGTCCTGCTGTTACCACGACACGAACACAGAGTCTACCCCACGAACAAGCAGGTCATGCCACTTACAGCGAGCGCGTTCACAGCATGAATCGGGTAGCTCACAACACCTGAGCCCCTGACTTAGAATAGCAACTTGGGTGATACCAATTTACTAATATCACGGACTCATTTAGGCTGGCATTGTACATAGCCGAAACCGCTACTCGTTTATAAACTCTACTTGCAACTTATTTACTGATACGCGGCACAGAAATATACGCCTAGGCTCGCTTGGCTTCCCGTCCGCACTTCACAAAGGCTTCGTATTTCACCGTCGCGAAGGACATAATCGCACTGTTTTAATACGCTGACAATAGGGTTCTGACTGTAAAACTGGGGCACAACGTGACACAATGTCCCCTCTCAACGACCCGCTAAGAACTGTCTTCAGCGAGGGTCAGCTCAGCTTTTATGGTATACGCACCGGAAGATAATGGGCGTAAACGATTCACGGTTCATTAAGGACAAGAGCCTTTCACCCCAGGAATTCAGACCATTTAAATAGTGGATATTATAGCCCTCTTTTTCCTCTTCTTATTGACCCAAGTGCGCTTGACCAACGATCGGCAATTATCCCGTAATTCGACTCCCGCCTTGAATTATTTCATTAGCGTCCTTCGGGGGTGGAGTCACCTTTTGAGCGCGACTCTTAGCTTGGGTGGCGCTGTGGTATTCACATGTGTTTGCAATCTGTTAAATCTGGACATCTGATGACCTCATTTCTTCCCCTGAATAAAGTATTACATATTTTTAGTCTGGGAAACGCAGAAAATTCAGCTCTATTCATTGGTGTGTCTCCCATAATTTTCCCATGTCTGGATCAAAAGATCATCCCATTTTTACGCGCCAAAATCCGACGTTGGCACCCGTAACACGTGCATAAAAAACCGGAAGTTCCTTATGTTAGTTTGGAACTCTGGGAAACTAGGCCACGCCTCGGGGCGTATCTGACTACTCCAGCATCGCGTCCTCTTCTAGCTCTCTCTGCAAGTTGAGAGGGTCTTTTCGCGGGGGCTTGGCTCCTGCTCAATCTTCCGTTTGTTTTCCAGGCGCTCTTCCGCGGGTTCCATTCTGGCCGGACGCCGCTCGATCCCCATCGCCCATACTACTACCAATGACGCGACCTTTAGGAGTGATTTTAATGAAGTAGAAAGGCACCGATAATTCCAATGAGCTGTACAGGACACTGTACGGTTTCAATATATATATATTGCTATTTGCTTTACGTCGCACCGACACAGATATGTCTTATGGCGACGATGGGATAGGAAAGGCTTAGGAATGGGAAGGAATCGGCCGTGGCCTTATTGAGGTATAGCACCAGCATTTGCCTGGTGTTGAAATGGGAAACCACGGAAAACCATCTTCAGGGCTGCCGACAGTGGGTGGATAAAATATAAGCCTGCACATTTCCACACGCCCCACCCTCCTATTTCTTTTACCAGGTTATTCAGATCACGAAATGAATTAATGACATAGAAAGGTGTGGAGAAAAAAAGAAATTCTGCAGAGAATTAAGATTTTCCCTCAAAGATGAAATACCTACTTTGGCCATTTCGGTCACTTCAACATTGTAAAATGTTATTGAACCCTTGAACTTACCGTTCCATCGTTGGTCGTCTGCCTTGCCTGCTTCAGTAGAGCAATATGTACTCTTGGGTCTTGGGGTCGTTGCGAGTATTTTTCTGTCACTACATATACCAAACGATAGGGTTCGCAGGAGAGCATAACTACTTGAAATGAGGAGTAAAAATGTGCTTACTAAAATATTTAATCAATTTTTTTTTTTTTTGCTAGTTGTTTTACGTCGCACCGACACAGATAGGTCTTACGGCGACGATGGGACAGGAAAGAGCTAGGAGTGGGAAGGAAGCGGCCGTGGCCTTAATTAAGGTACAGCCCCAGCATTTGCCTGGTGTGAAAATGGGAAACCACGGAAAACCATTTTCAGGGCTGCCGACAGTGAGGTTCGAACCTACTATCTCCCGAATACTGGATACTGGCCGCACTTAAGCGACTATTTAATCAATTTAAATCACGACAATTCATTAATTAGACTGGCAAGAAAAGTCACTTAAAATTTTACATGTTTTAACGCAGTCACAATGCATAACCTGAATGGTAAAGTTTTTTTTTTTTTTGAATTGTTCATTATTGTCTTTCAAAGAACGAAAACGCAGTATAAAATTCGTGGACAATAAAAAAAAAAAAAAAAAAAAAAAAACAGCAAACGAGAATACAACCTGGAAATCTGGCACCATTCATCCAAACGATACCTGAGGGTTAATCAACTCGATTCGTGGAAAATCTGACCTTCAACAAGTAGAATTTCAGATTTACATTTAATTAAGTTTATCCACCAGTCTACTATCCTAACGGATATTGGAACATTCCCCGAATGGACCCATCGACTATCAGTTGCTTTGGATGTGTTACGAAATATTACTAGAAAGCATGGTGTTCATTACAAGTTAACGGCAATTGTCAAAATCAAAAATAAAATTCCAACCTGTATCATCATCTCGTGACACCCTTCTAACTAAACCAACTTTCAAGTTATAAAACAATTACATCGTTAAGTTGTCCGACTCGTTGGCTGAATGGTCAGCGTACTGGCCTTCGGTTCAGAGGGTCCCGGGTTCGATTCCCGGCCGGGTCGGGGATTTTAACCTTAATTGGTTAATTCCAATGGCCCGGGGGCTGGGTGTTTGTGATGTCCTCAACATCCCTGCAACTCACACACCACACATAACACTATCCTCCACCACAATAACACGCAGTTTCCTACACATGGCAGATGCCGCCCACCCTCGTCGGAGGGTCTGCCTTACAAGGGCTGCACTCGGCTAGAAATAGCCACACGAAATTATTATTATTATCGTTAAGTTTGTTAAGTCCACAATACAAAGGGCACTAGGAAAGTTTTGCAATGTGAGTGAACGGTTTAGACTTTTTCAAAATAATTTCCACCACACTCAATACTCTTCTCTGTACGTCGAAACTAGTCACTGAACCAATTCTGCCACACTTCTTCGGTTACATTTTCACACTCTTGATCCCATGCTGCCAGAAGCTCCTCGTCGGATGCAAAATGCCGCCCTTTCAGCTTCATCTTCACTTCTGGGAAGAGTGCGAAGTCACATGGGGCAAGATCAGGATGTATGGAGGGTGATGAAGCGCAGTCAACCCTGATCTGGCAAGAAAATCCATTGTTACATTAGCACGATGTGCTGGAGCATTGTCGTGATGCAAGAGCCAAGTGCTGAGCCGTGACCTTGGACGGAGCTGCTTGAGAGCCTGGATGACCTGAGGCAGACAAGTCTCACTGTACCACTTCGCAGTAACTGTCCTTTGTGTTTCTAGCACAACCCGAGTCAGAATGTCCCGTTTAGTGAAGAATACTGCAATCATCCTTTTCTTCACTGACCTTGACTTTCGCTCAGTCACAGGAGTACCCTCATGTTCAAACAGCCACACCTTGTTCTGGGATTTTGTTGGGATATTCTAATAATAAAGCCAAGTTTACTCACCTGTAACGATGCTATTGACGTTACGCGAAGTCCCATTTTCAAACTGTTTTAGCATTTCTCGGCACCATTTCACTCGATGTGCCCTTTGTTCCTCTGAAAGTGAAATGGGGCACCCAAAGGGAACAAACCTTTCTAACATGGAGATGGTCGTGTAGAATTGAATGAATAGCTGGTGCAGGGATGTGGAGGGTCTCTTCTACCTGCCGATATGTCAACCGCCTCTCTTGCTGCAACATTTTCCTCACAGCTTCAATGTTTTCCTCAGTCACTGATTCAGCCGGTCACCCAGAACGAGGATCGTATTCAACCCCAAAATTTCCCTTCTGGAACTCTTTGTACCAGCGGAAAATTGTTGTCCGATGTGGACAGTCTTTCCCCAGCACAGGAGTCATTTACTCCAGGCACTGGTCAACATTTAATCTACGAGCAAAACTGTAGCGGATAATTGCGCGATATTCACCTTTAGACCACACTGACATCTAAACTTGCTTTCAATCCCACTGCTGGACTTGTATAAAACGCATAAAAGAAAATCTTTCCAATTTTCTATAACTACGACTACCATTACAAATCTGTCTACCTATACTTGTCCCATTAAACAAAACTATAAGTGATCGGTAGATCAACGTCTCACATACAGACATGGACGAAAATATTCATACCCCTACCCATCCAAAACAAAGTGCTTTATTGCTGGAACAATACGGAGCACAGGTCGAAATTGCAAACCCAAACGTATACGTTGTACAACAGTGGTCATTACAAAGCACAAAATAAACTGGAAATAAATAACAGTACATAACAAAGTATGAATACTTTTGAATAACGAAAATGAAAATAAGATATATTAACAGCTGACTAATCGAAACCGCATTCGTAATGAAACTAATACAAAATCAGCTAAGTGTCAACACACGGCATATCATATTACACCGGACATTTGAACAATAAATCTACAAGTAAATAGAAAACGAAAGTTCATCGTACTTGAACACGCATGGCTAAGCAGTAATGATCAGTCTCTATTAGCTAGGTTTCCACGTGGGACAATCCTTACATTCATGCCACTACTGATGCAACGCTATGGGAGCACCTTCTGGCTAGTATGAATTATGCCGAAACATGGCCTAAATAGTACCTGGTAATACCTTGCACATTCGTATTCACTACTGCAAACCTAACATCGTTCAGGTCGATTCGCAAAAATGCCTAACCTATGACTTGACTATGTACAGACGACGCCCTAATCCTGTCGTTGACCGGGCGAGTTAGCCGTGCGGTTAGGGGCGCGCGGCTGTGAGCTTGCATCCGGGAGATAGTGGGTTCAAATCTCATTGTCGGCAGCCCTGAAGATGTTTTCCGTGTTTTCCCATTTTTACACCAGTTTACAAGGGGTGTTGTGCTGTTTGCAGTTTGTTGAGGCACTATGGAAATCAAAAACCACCTAATTTCAGGCCTATATAATAGTTTGTAGGACAAAAACCTATCCAACTATCGTTATTTTTATATTAATAGTTTATTTATATTAAGGCGATACAATCATTTAAAAATATCAAGATGATTTAGTAGAAAACATGGCCATAAAATAGTTTATCGTCCCTCCTGTAAAATTTAGTTTAATATAGTTAGTGAGTTAAAGTTGAAAATATCGCTGTTTTAACAACATTCTTACCTCGAAGCAATGGTTATGCCCTTTGGATACAGCAGACATCAGCGCCGTGTTTCCGGAGAAGTCAGCCTTGTCAATCTCGTTGGGGGCAGCATTAATGAGGAGACGCAGCGCGTCGCGATGCCCAGCAAGTGCTGCTTTATGAAGCGCCGTGTGTCCTTTTGTACTGTCCACCGCACGAATGTCGGCTCCTTCAGCTAGAAGTGCTTGGATACAGTCTGTTCTGCCCCTCAGTGCTGCCAACATGAGTGGTGTGAATCCCCTCTCGTCTCTGCTCTCTGTCAGCTGACTGATGACGTCACATTGCAACAGGATGGTCAACACGGCAGCCGAAGAACGCCACACGCTCAGATGTAACGGTTGGAGTTTCTCAAGTTCTGACCACATCTGTTTCAAGCCTGTGCAGGAATACAGAAAACTGCATCGCCCTGTGTTTATCAATAAACATTCGTGAAAAGAACTGTTTGAAACTGAAAAAATAATTAATGATAGCTTTTAGGTTATTTATTAGCCGACTCTATGGTGTAGTACCATACCATACCATACCCCATGGCACTACAGCCCTTGAAGGGCCATGGCCTACCAAGCGACCGCTGCTCAGCCCGAAGGCCTGCAGATTACGAGGTGTCGTGGGGTCAGCACGACGAATCCTCTCGGCCGTTATTCTTGGTTTTCTAGACCGGGGCCGCTATCTCACCGTCAGATAGCTCCTCAATTCTAATCACGTAGGCTGAGTGGACCTCGAACCAGCCCTCAGGTCCAGGTAAAAATCCCTGACCTGGCCGAGAATCGAACCCGGGTCTATGGTGTAGTGGTGAGTGTAATTAGCTGCCACTCCCGGTGGCCCGAGTTGGATTCCCGGCTCTGCCACGAGGGCTGAAACGGAGTCCACTCAGCCATCCTCGAAGTGTTTTCTCCGTGGTTTCCCAGTTCTTCTCCAGGCAAATGCCGAGATGGCACCAAACTCAAGGCCACGGCCACTTCCTTCCCTTTTCCTTGACTAACTCCCCATCGCTTACAAGGCCCCTACTCAGCATAGCAGGTGAGGCCGCGTGGGTGAAGTACTAGTCCTCCACCCCAGTTTCACCCCTGATCAATTGTCTCCCACTCCAGGACAATGCTCTTGAGGGGATGGAAGTCAGTCTGAGGGAAAAACCAACCCTGAAGTGGAAACGGATTAAATAATAAGGAAGTTTCTTGTTTTTATCATATAAGACAAAATAAAAAGTAAAATCATCCTTGATCTTTAAAATAGCAATGGGCTGGACATACTGGTCGGAGGGAAGATGAAAGATGGACGAAGCTAGTGTTCGAATGGAGTCCAAGAGATGATCAGTGGCCTAGAGGAAGACTGCCAGACAGATGGGACAAAGACGTCAAGAGAATAGCTGGTGCTACCTGGCAGAGAACTGCTCAAGACCGCTCCATCTGGAGAGTTCTGCTAAAGACTTACCCGAGTTCACGACTTAAAGAGTCCACATCATGTAATGATAGAATTGGCTGATCATGATGATGATGATGATGATGATGATGATGATGATGATATGTAGCCTCCGAAGAGGCCCGGTGCAGATCTTTGTAACTGACACCCACGGGCGAACTGCGTGCGTGTTTATGATGATAATGTGGCAGGGAGAGGGTGAACCCCGGTGTCGGCACATTTTCTACTCCTGCCCAATAACAGTGAAAGTTCTGTTCGAGGCTTAACGCCCCCATCCGACGGGCGCATCACGATCAGCAGCGTCATATGCGCTGACTGCATTTAAAGGAGAACACAACACAAAAACACATATTTCGTTATTCATTGCTAAATATGTATTATGGGAATGTAATAACAATGCCGTTAATCCGGTGCCTCTATGTCCAACCATTCTCAAGTTATGTGCGGAAGTAGTAACTGGTCGTGACGTCACTGCGCTGTAGAGTCTGCCTGGCAGCCTTGACGCTGGGAGTAAACTCGCGCAGTCTTTTCCCGCACTCCATCTGCTACTGCCGTGTTCTTCTGTTGCCAGTGTTAGTGGGCTTATTTTTATTTATAATGGGTGTAAATATCATTCGTCCGTATCAGTATGAGCCAGAACGAACAACATTTGCTGATGTCCATTCAGATAGCGATCTCGACATCGATATGCTAAACACTACAGGCCGTGCCGGTGTTAATGTAATGAGTGTACCATCATGGATACGGATGTAGAAAGTGTATGCTGTTGTGAATTAGACAATGTAAAAGCAGTGAAATCTGATAAATTTATGTGTATAACAAGAAATCCCTCGTTTACAAGGCTTATTTTAGACCGTGAAGTATTGATAATGGCAACGCATAACATGAGCTTAAAAACAAAGAACATGGCAAGGAAACGTTTACTGGCAGCTTTAAATCAATCAAATAGAACTTGGCGTTTTATTTGTTACAAACAGTTCACTTCGTGGGTAAATTCATGGACTGCGATTGGTAAAAAGAACAGAGTTGTCATACCATCATGTGTTGTCAACACCAACACCATAAGGAACATATTTCCGGAACCCGATAGCACCTATGTGGGCTTCAAGCTATAAATGAAAAAATGAAATTAAAACAGTAGAATTATATAAGAGTTTCCTAAGCTTGTTTGTATGATAAATATAGATAACGTATTATTTTGACATGAAGTACGGTACCTCATTTATTGTTGCGAGTGAAATCGTTAGAAGTGCTTCTAGATCAGGTCGTCATTGGAAGGTCGAGGTATTGGAGCGAAGTTTTTAGGCAGTGACAGATCCATTGCTTGATCTACAGGTGAGGCTCTACTATAGTTAGTTTGCAAGAGAGTGATTTTGTTCATTATTGCCTTCTTCCATCCATCGCTTGACGCCTCATATTTCTGTTTTATCACCCAGGCTCCTGTTGATTTTTAATACTGAATTTTGATACCAGCTTTCAATTTATTGATGTTCCAATTATAGTCCAATGCAGCAATCACTGACCTGAGCTTTAAGCCTCTTTTAAAAAAGATTTGTCTAAAACTACTTTCTTCAAGGCTTCATATGAAGTTGAATTTCCTTTCATCCACATTTTCTTTCTCTCTTCCTCCTCCGTTAATGTATCATGCTCACAGGATTTCCATTCACCGTTTTCTAACCACTTATGCTAATTTTTTACGTGGTGCAAAATTGACGTAAATTTATCTATTCACACGGAACTGTTTCCACTACATGTTTGTGCTGCCCACCATAAATGATTATTTATACTGGCCTTCCATGCTTGAACTTCTGGATGATTTTTATCGAGAGGTTTCATCTTTTTCATTAGACTTTTTGATACGTGCCAAACATCAAATTCATGTTCAATATTAGGATACTGCGTTCTCAGTAAATGCCTTACTCCTTTGTGTCTATCGGAAAGGAAGAGTTTTATATTACAACTAGCAAGATACCCGTGCTTCGCTACGGTATTGTACCGAAATTTATATTTGAATGCTTATTGTTTTATATATAATCCGCCGAAATTCGCGATCTGACTGGTTATCTGAGAGAATCCGCCAAAATTCGCGATCTGACACGTTTTCTAATAGATTACGGCAAGTTTCCTCCCATTTTTCAATCTTTCTTTCCAGCAATCGATTTCGTACTTCCCGGGCTAGGTCCAGGTATTCCACCCGGTCAGTTGGGTCAATTGGACGGTTAATCTCATTCCTATCGTTTATTTCAAAGGTGTTTACATTTTTATTTATATGCCAGGAGAGTCTACTGTAATCTAAGAACGTTCTCCGAAGAAAAAGATGGCTCTTGAAAACGAAACCAGGAAAGATAAAAAATGATCGGTTTATGATCAGAATAAGTACATCGGAAATCTACAGCCTGTTTCCAGTCATTCGACAGGGTCAGGAATGGAATGAATAAAGCCCCCATCTGGCGGCGGCAATAGGAATTGTGCCGGCTGCCGAAGCCCGTCGCACTTCTCTGGGGCAATGGATAATGAATGACAAATGAAATGAAATGATATTGGACAGTGTTGCTGGAATGAATGATGACAGGGAAAACCGGAGTATGCGGAGAAAACCCTGTCCCGCCTCCGTTTTGTCCAGCACGAATGTCTCATGGAGTGACCGGGATTTGAACCACATAACCCAGCTGTGAGAGGCAGGCGCGCTGCCACCTGAGCAACGGAGGCTCTTTATAAGTACATTATGAACAGTAAAATAAACTATTCTCACCTCCTTTTACACCCCACCGCCGTTAAGTTTATTTACCCCCCCCCCCCACACACACAAAATTAACAGAAAGGCATGTTTCTTTATGTTTAAAGGAGATTCCAAGCACCAATGTTCACGTTTATTACCTTCAGTTTTGAGATATAAGTATCCCCATAAAAATAATTCACTTTTTTCTATTCCTTTCACACTCCTCACCCCCCCCCCCTGAATTGAATTTTCCGGCAAAAACCTTGTTTCTTTAATAGTAAAGGATCTTCTAAATACCAATTATCACGACTCTAACTTCCTCAGTTTTTGATTTGTGTCACCTCATGAAAGGAATTCAACTCCTTTTCAAACCCGCCCACCAAAATGATTCCCCCCCCCCCAAAACGCGTTTTCTTTGTTTCTAAAGGAGATCCAAATACCAATTTTCACGTCTGTAACAACTTTAGTTTTTATTAGACGTAAGTAATCTCATACAATTAAGTCAATTAATTTTTCAATTCTTTCACCCCCCCCCCCACTTCATTGGATTTTTCGAGAATACGTGTTTCTTTACTTTAAAGCAGAATCCAAATATCAAATTTCACGTCTGTAACATCTTCATTTTTTAGATATTGCGCCGTCCCGGCTCCCTGAGAGGACGCATAATATCCAGGCTAGCTTAATTATGACCTTTCCGACTAATATAATTCTATCATCTGGGCTATGAGTTCCCAAACAAGAGAAAAACATACCATACGGAGCCAAATAAAACTTAAATCACATATAGAAACCACTCTCATATGTTGCTTACTCTAATTCTTATGCTATCAGGTTGTTACCGCATTTATCCATTTAAATCTAGGCCTCTACGCTACGAAACACATTGAAAGTACTGTTTAAAATTTTACATATTTGTTTATTACATAAATGTTTCAATCCAGAAATCAAATGTTAAGCTATCCTTCCATTTAAAAAAATCTGGTATAGGAAACTGCATGATCACCTGACCACTTGGCCTATTTCTAGTGAACATGGACTTAACCTCATAAGTCTACCTATTTATTCATTCGATTATACAATAGGGAACATGCATGATCCGGGGTTTTAATTAAAAATATGATAATCTGATTCAAAATTGCATGCAGAATTCAAAAATGTGATAAGAATGTACAAATAATAACTCCAAACATGATAAAAATCTACGAAAATGTCACGTCACGCAAGTACGCGATCTCATTGGCCTGACGTCATCGTACAGGTTGACTGAATTAGCAGACGAAATAACACATAGTGTGCTGTGAGAAGCAGGATACACTTCGCGTATTTCTACTTTACGTTAGTGTCTAGTATGGTTAAATTCGAGGTCTATACATTGGATAATAACCTGAGTGGTATATTTTAGACTTAAAATGAATCCTGCGCAGACAGTGAGGCAGAAAACTTATAAATGGTGTAGAGTTCCGATGTGCAATAGCACATCGCATACCATACCAGACAAATTGTTTATAAACGTTCCAAATACGCTAAAACTAGGGAGAAGTGGATTTTGGCGAGCTGGAGAAATGCTGGTGATATATCGGAAAAGTCTACAGTTTATTTTTTTGAAGATTTTAAAGTAAGATGAATTTGTTTGAATTTTCAAATCACTTTTCCATGTCAACTGTTCTAGTGGTAAAACTTTAAATTTTAATGTATGATGCTTTATTTAAATGCTTCAGTTACGTCTTGGAATAAATAGTGCATTAAATAATGCTGATTATTAAAGTATTCTCCAAATCTAACCTATGTTTTGGGTGATCCATGTCAAGATAATAAATCAAAGGGGTTATGAACCATTTTGACAGCTCTAATTCTACCAATATATCTTGGCATGGGACAGTTATGTATGTCTTTATTGAAGAGCTTAATTGGTAAAGAAATTTAGGCTATATCTAAATACTCTATAATGTAACAAAGAATAGGCGTGTTCATCATGAAAGGAAACAACGTGAATTTAACAAATGTATAACTACACAAAACCAATGCTTGTCTGTTGGGGTCTTATAAGTTAACAATGCTCAGTTATAATAATTATCATAATATTAATGAAATAAATAACATAATTGCCCACAGGTGAAAATAATGATGTAGGTGTTTAAAATATTATCCAACTTAGCCTAAGTTTTTGGTTATACAAGCCAAGTCAATAAACCGAAGGGTAAAAATACCGCGCGAGTTGGCCGTGCGGATAGGAGCGCGCATCTGTGAGCTCGCATCCGGGAGATAGTGGGTTTTGAACCCCACTGCCGGCAGCCCTGAAGATGGTTTTCCGTGGTTTCCCATTTTCACACAGGCAAATGCTGAGGCTGTACCTAAGGCCACGGCCGCTTTGTTCCCATTCCTAGGCCTTTCCTGTCCCATCGTCGCCATAAGACCTATATGTGACGGTGTGACGTAAAGAAAAAAGAAAGTAAAAGTCACAGCACCCAAAGACATTCCTGTAGTGAGCGACTAAAATGTCACCAGGACACTTTTCTTTCCTGATATGCTCAGCTTGTTAAAAGCCAAATGTAATTAATGTTACTGGCTTCACGCTCCGCTAACTACTTCTACGATTTTCGGAGACGCCGATGTGCAGGAATTTAGTCATGCAGGAGTTATTTTACGTGCCAATAAATCTACCGACACGAGGCTGACGTATTTGAGCACCTTCAACTACCACCGGACTGAACCAGGATCGAACCTGCCAAGTTGGGGTCAGAAGGCCAGCACCTCAACAGTCTGAACCACTCAGCCCGACTTGTGAAAACTAGATGAAGTCATATTTATCTTTATCATGTTTAACTTTTTCCCTCCACAAAGATATTTAATTCTCTTTCATGGGCCCCGGAATGGGTAGGCCAGTTGTCCCAACCATAAATATATATTTTTTGGGAATGATAGATTATAGCCCTATAGTACTATGATCTTTTTCTTTCCTTCTTTCTTTCTTTCTTAATCAGTTTATCCTTCAGGGTTGGTTTTCTCTCGGACTCAGCGAGGGATTTCACCTCTACCACTTCAAGGGCAGTGTCCTGGAACTTGAGACTTTGAGTATGGTGATGAAACTGCTGAGGAGGGCCATTACCTCGCCCAGGCGGCCTCACCTGTTATGCTCAACAGGGGCCTTGGAGGATGGGAGGATCGGAAGGGATAGACAAGGAAGAGGGAAGGAATCGGCCGTGGCCTTAGGTGCCTGGAGGAGAAGTAGGAAAATACGAAAAACCACTTCGAGGATGGCTGAGGTGGGATTCGAAACCCTTCTACTCAGTTGACCTTCCGAGGCTGAGTAGACCCCGTTCCAGCCCTCGTACTATTTGTTTTCAACTTTCATGACAGAGCCAGGAATCGAAACCGGGCCTCCGGGAGTGGCACACATTAACCACTACACCACAGAAGCGGACTAGTACTATAATTCTACCTATATGTTTATGTTAGAGCTGAAATCCGATTTCTTACTTTACTAATGCTGAAAGCCCGAAAATGTAATGTTATTCTTTAATAGGGGAATCAGTCTAGATTGAAATGTTGAAAGTGATGTGATATCTATCCAGGTTCGTTGTTATCCTAATACTATGGGTTACAGTACTGTGGCTCCTCCAACCACTACTCTTATACTTACATCTCCTTCACACAATATACATAACATTTGTTTGAGCGCCAGTTGCTTTTTTTAAGAAAAACAACAAAATTCGGTAGAGCATACCTCTTAAATCAATTATCTCAAGGCGTGAGGTGATAAACTCACATATTTGGCAATCTACAGGGATATGGATCAGGACAATATTAAATTACTGTTGCATTTCCACAATTGAGGATTGTACATGGAACTGGAATCACTTATTATAATTAAAAATAAAACTGAGTTTATGACTAAATTTACGTCACAATGAACAATCATTTACGTCTTTTAATTTCACAAAAGAAATATATTGTGAGATTTGCGGTACAAAGAAAAGGAAAATATAATCTAAACAAAAAAAGCTATTGGCATGAACTTGAAGTGAGATATGATATCGCCGCTGATTACACTCTTCTTCATGTTATGAATGCATAACATGTCTGATGCTTTAATTACCTGTTGTCTGCATACACCGCTGTTGAACTTGAAATTCTTGGGAAAACCTGTGAGCTGAAGTCGGGAGCCGTCTGCTGTAATCTTCTTATGTCACAAGAAGTTGGCCTACATACCATGTACGCGTGTAGGGAGCTCCAATGTAATAACGTCCACTCAATATATTTTAAATAATTGGAAAATATTATTGAAACATCTTGTGAAGTCCATCCTCACAAGAAGATGATGTTTCTTTATCAGCATAGTACCCGTCTCTGCTCGGATACAACCACCACTTGTAGACTTCCTCGATGATTACCTCTTCAAACACAACTCTTAGCTCTGACCATCACACTAAGACCACTTCTTCCATTTGATACATCTGACTGTTACATATGCTCTGCACGATATCAACTGCTTATGAACTGAGTACTATCAACTGATTGATATCATCTGCCTCTCTCACTACCGTTGCCTCGACTTCCTATCACCTCGCGATGACGACTCATCTCCCCACTCACTGTTCATCCCTTCCACTTCCACATACAGTAGCTGGCGAATACCGACACTTGGTCGCAATCACGTGTCCACGCACTGATGTCATCAGTCACGCGCTGTCTAAGCGTACCCAAGCGGACCAAGAATGACTATACCGAATGCGTCACCGGGAAATCTCCTTGTACACAACATTCCCAGTTAAACATAGCCTCGATTGCAAAATACTATGCCAGCTCATCTAGCCAAAGTTACAAGCCACAGCATGACAATATGAAACCAACAAATCTCACTTACTACAATACAGAATAATTACAAACATATTCACTTAACCTATGATTAAATCCAATAATATACGCGATACCTAATTATTACAGTCTAATTGATGAGAAACAGAATATATAAAATCTAATGAATCGGGTTAATAACAATAATCATAATAACAATAATAATAAATACAGAATGGAGTCTGTAACCCAGTTGTACGGTTACAGAACGCCTCCCTCATGAAATAATCGATTAAATGAATCGATTGATTCATGAAATATATACATAACATGTCTGAAATCGAGTACACCATAGATACATGTATAAAAAATGCCCTTTACAAATTTGGGTACATAGTATCATCCATCTGGATGTTCGTTGTTACACATATAAAACATTGATCAATTATCATTTTCACTTTGATTATACAGTATTATTTACATACAGAGATTACATTTCTTTCTCACTTCTGTCGTTTCAAACGTTCATTGAGTGTTCAATAGTAATTCTCGAAGACATTTCATTATATACACTGTCTCCAAGCACTGGAGTTTATTGCACTGCCGTGCTTCACTTATTATCACAACACACGCTAATTTCACTGAAGTCCTGTTCGCAATGCCAGCTTCATAAAATATGGTGAATTAACATAATAATGAAACTTAATCAACAAACTCACATGATATATTTCTTAAGATTCCTTATATTGTATGTGCCTACGATATTTCCTTCCTTGTCTTCTAATGAATAAGCACATTTCCCAATCCGTTTCACTACGGTGAAGTATCCCTGATATAACAAGAAAAACTTAGAAAATTGACCAGCTTCTGCTGATGACGGGATTGGCACTCTGAGTAAAACCTTGTCACCAAGCTCAAATTCATCCAATATAATCTTACAAAAGTTATCATGCACAATCTTACCGTGTTACCCTTCTTAGGTATAATAACAAGTGGATTTAAATTAGGACTACATGATGGTTCAATTATATTATAATCTAGCATAATGTCAATCTGCTCTTCAACAGCGCTAGCGTATTTTAACGGAATGGGATATTTCGGTCCTACAAAAGTTGAGTTATCAATAACATTAAATTTGTGTTCGTAAAGATGTGTTCTACCAGGCCGATCGCTAAAAACATCACTATGTGATATCAATAATTCACACAATTCGTCCTTCTGACTTTCCGCTAAATTACATTTCTCCACTGTCTCATACAATTCATCTCTAGAATCTCTCTGTATGGACACATGGCAGACATCAATATTTTTCCTAATATTAGGAATTTCACAAGATCCTTCCGTACTAGAACACACTTTATTCGCACTAATTTCTGACAAAACATCATATGGTAAACTGACTTCCCTGCTACTCTTTCCCCAAATAAGATTGACATTACACAGATCAAAATTTAATTTAGCCTTGTGACACGTTAACCAGTCGGTACCTAAAATAACGGCATAAACTAAATTAGGCACAACTAAGCATGGTTGGAAAATACATTCTCCACTTATGCTAATGGGGACAGCTATTTGTTTATTCACTCTTTGAGACTTGTTTCCAACAGCTGTTACGATGAACGTATTCCTCACTGGAATTTCCGCTACCTCATACTTCTCTCTTAAAACTTCCTCATACAGCTTGGAATTTACACATGACTTCTCACTACCAGAGTCCAACAAAATCTTAACTTTTCTGCCCCATATCAGCAGTTCAATCGTCGGTGTAACAGTAACACTACTTAAATTATCCTCATTACATAATATAAGATCACTTAACAAATCTTGCCTTATATCTAAATTTAAATTACACTTATAAAATTTATTGTTTACGATTAAGTCGTCACTTAAAACATTTGAATTATTGCTACTTAGGTCACAATCATGTTCACTTACAACTATAGGCTGGTCGACATTGTCATACTTATCTACCTTATACGTGAACTCACCATTTACGGACTGTCTCAGTGACCTGTTTATACAGTCCGTTGCGCGTTTAAAGTACTAGGTTCGGTTACGACTTGTTGGTTACACACCTCAGTCGGCCTCCCCTGTTGCCTATTTCCTCTAGCGTCATTATTATTATTATTATGGCCTGTATTCTCTCGCCTCCCAGCTTCTGGTTGATTACCATAATCACGCCTCCCAGTCCTGAAATTTTCCGAACTATTTTGATAATTTCTCTCCCTGTGGAAATTATTATTAGGTCTCTCCTGATATTCTCTTCTGTAGTTACGATTATTCATAGTCCTGTCCTGATTATTAGATTGGTTACCCCTTCCTTCTACATTCCTATTTAGTGTCCTACTATTATTCAAGCTACTACCTAAAGCATCAAAACTTTCCAACAAAATCTCCATTTCCTTAATAGTCTCCACTCTTTGCATACAAACAGCTTCTCTTATTCTATCGGGATAGTGCTTAGCCATAAGTCTAACTATATCAGCCTCAGGTCCAATACATTCTAAATTTCTCCACACCAAAACATGAGCCAAAAAGTATTCAGTCATTCTAACACCCTCGTTAGAATTATACCTGCCAAACATTACTCTCTCTCTCTCTCTACTCTGAACACCTTCACTCCAAAATTTAGCCATGAATTTCTCCTTAAATTCAGTTAGACTAGACATCGAGCTTTTATATACTTGAAACCAAGACTTAGTCTCTCCTACGAAAGCATTAGATAAGATCTCCAATACAGTTTCCCAGCTAATACTATTGTCTCTTAATTGAACAGCAAATTTCTTCTCTACTACTCTCATAAATTCCATCGGGTTAAATTCTTTCCCAGAAAACTTAGGTAAGTCATGATCTCTAGTGATTAAACCATTATTTACAATTATTTCACGTACATTTCTACTATCACGCACTTCTTTCTGGAGTACTCTCTGGCAACTCAGAAATTTTTCTTCCACTGTTTCCTCAGCCTTTTCTTGAATTTTTCTTAATTCCTCCTGCAACTTTTCTTCCGATTCTCTCACCTTCTGTGATAATGATTTTTGTTCACTCTCTAGATCACCTACTTCTCCAAGTTTTCTTTCCACCTGTTCTACCCTACTAATACATTTCCTAGTTTCTTGCCCCACTGTATTGGTTATCTTTTCAAACCTTTCTTCTACTAACTCATTGATTTCTCCTTTATTAGACTCGATCTTGGCGCCTAATTCATCAATCTGTTTGATGCATGTCTCACTAATTTGCTCTATTTCCGCATGGAGATTGCTCCGACCCAATTCCATCTCAGCTCTGATGTCACTACACTCCCTATTTACCTTACTTTCTAAATTATTAATTTGCTTACTTATTTCTAACACCTTATGATCTATCTTATTACTAACATCATCAATTTTCTTATTAATACTATTTATGACATTACTCTGAGCTTCAATTTTCCCACTCATAATATTATTCTGAGATTCAATTTTCTCACTAATGACCGCTTCAATTTTCTCACTCATAATTTTATTCTGAGATTCAATTTTCTCACTCATAATATTATTCTGAGATTCAATTTTCTCACTAATGGCATTATTCTGCTCAGTCATTTTGGACATCAGCAAATTAAATAAACCCAGGTCAATCACCCCTTTACTTTGATCTTGCGTGACAGCGTTTTCCTCAGTTTCTACTATTTTCTGACTTTCAGCAGGTCCCACCTTAGTCACCAACTTCCTATTTATGTTACCACCTTGGATTTCCTTGGACACAATAACCTCAGCCTCATCACCTGACTGCATATTGCTATCCTTGTCCATCTTCGGTTTCCTACTAATTTTTCGCGATCTCAAAGCTATTTCCCCTTGCAATTCCTCTGACATTACCCCTTAAATACAAACTTCAACAAAATGACCTTTCTAACATTACTCGGTGAATTTAACATGTGCGTACTCATTAAAAGAACTGATCCATGTATATTGCCATTCAGAAACACTTTTTCTGAACCTTTCGAGTCCCACGTCGCTGGCGACACGTTGTGGCTCCTCCAACCACTACTCTTATACTTACATCTCCTTCACACAATATACATAACATTTGTTTGAGCGCCAGTTGCTTTTTTTAAGAAAAACAACAAAATTCGGTAGAGCATACCTCTTAAATCAATTATCTCAAGGCGTGAGGTGATAAACTCACATATTTGGCAATCTACAGGGATATGGATCAGGACGATATTAAATTACTGTTGCATTTCCACAATTGAGGATTGTACATGGAACTGGAATCACTTATTATAATTAAAAATAAAACTGAGTTTATGACTAAATTTACGTCACAATGAACAATCATTTACGTCTTTTAATTTCACAAAAGAAATATATTGTGAGATTTGCGGTACAAAGAAAAGGAAAATATAATCTAAACAAAAAAAGCTATTGGCATGAACTTGAAGTGAGATATGATATCGCCGCTGATTACACTCTTCTTCATGTTATGAATGCATAACATGTCTGATGCTTTAATTACCTGTTGTCTGCATACACCGCTGTTGAACTTGAAATTCTTGGGAAAACCTGTGAGCTGAAGTCGGGAGCCGTCTGCTGTAATCTTCTTATGTCACAAGAAGTTGGCCTACATACCATGTACGCGTGTAGGGAGCTCCAATGTAATAACGTCCACTCAATATATTTTAAATAATTGGAAAATATTATTGAAACATCTTGTGAAGTCCATCCTCACAAGAAGATGATGTTTCTTTATCAGCATAGTACCCGTCTCTGCTCGGATACAACCACCACTTGTAGACTTCCTCGATGATTACCTCTTCAAACACAACTCTTAGCTCTGACCATCACACTAAGACCACTTCTTCCATTTGATACATCTGACTGTTACATATGCTCTGCACGATATCAACTGCTTATGAACTGAGTACTATCAACTGATTGATATCATCTGCCTCTCTCACTACCGTTGCCTCGACTTCCTATCACCTCGCGATGACGACTCATCTCCCCACTCACTGTTCATCCCTTCCACTTCCACATACAGTAGCTGGCGAATACCGACACTTGGTCGCAATCACGTGTCCACGCACTGATGTCATCAGTCACGCGCTGTCTAAGCGTACCCAAGCGGACCAAGAATGACTATACCGAATGCGTCACCGGGAAATCTCCTTGTACACAACATTCCCAGTTAAACATAGCCTCGATTGCAAAATACTATGCCAGCTCATCTAGCCAAAGTTACAAGCCACAGCATGACAATATGAAACCAACAAATCTCACTTACTACAATACAGAATAATTACAAACATATTCACTTAACCTATGATTAAATCCAATAATATACGCGATACCTAATTATTACAGTCTAATTGATGAGAAACAGAATATATAAAATCTAATGAATCGGGTTAATAACAATAATCATAATAATAATAATAATAAATACAGAATGGAGTCTGTAACCCAGTTGTACGGTTACAGTACATTGCCCGTATATAAAAGACGCCACTTACAAACTTGCTTGTTATCCGCGAATTTCTGCGGCCACAAAAGTCACTATTTTTCAAGAATGATGACATTTACACATGATAGATTGTCTGATTGTGCTGTTTTGAACCTTTCTTCTGTCATTTTGAAGTTATTCGCGATCATGAATAATAAGCAATCGGCTTTTAGCAACAGCTGATGCACAACGGCTGGTAGAGCTCCATGTGGTACTGGATCGTGACGTCACAGCGCGCCGCTTACGTCAGAGGCTGTTTCACTCGCCTTGCGGAAAAGCACTATTACATTTTTTTAATGGTAGAAAACAAGGCAACATACCACAATGTAATACGTTTACGTACTATTTCATTGATGTACTTTTCATAAAAATATTTTTGTAAATGATGCATGTTCCCAATTAATCATTTCCTTTCCTCTTCTAACTGCTCCATATCACTCTTTCATTCAGCATTTCCACATTTCTGGGTAAAAGAAAGAAACAAAGAAATGACGGTATCGGGCAAAAATATCTGCAAGCAAAATTTATCGATAATCTGCCGATATTTGATACATCTGGCACCCACTATACATTCTAAAGGAAATGTTGCTTGATTTCGTCTTCTTTACAATAAATCCACTGAAATCTATTGCACCAAGTGCTCAGATCTTGGTTGCTCAAATCAGGGACAGACTATAACATGCGGCAAATTATTGAATTCCGCATAAGCCATTATTCAGCTGAATACTATTATGATCCAGCTCATAATTATCAAATTAAAAATCATGAGTCAAAAAATATATCAAATTCATCCTCTTAGGCCCTTAAAGAATTGATCAGATCGGACTAAAGTGTAAAATTAATGGATTCAAACGACGAAGTCAAATATGTTTGGACACTTAAACTAGCGAAATAGCTCATAACATAGGTGAGTAATTAAAATTCGTATAAGCAACTAAAAACTTACTTGGGTAACTAAAGAAAAACTTATCTGGGTAACTAAAAACTTATCTGTGTAACTAAAGAAAAACTTTTTGGGTGCACCCTAGCAAAGGAAAAGAAAAATATTTGCAACATGAATCCTAACAACCTAAATAGACTGAGGGTGTCTTCTCATGGTATCCAGGACGCGTTTTGAGATTTAGAACCATATCTCATGAATTGGAATTTTTCTTCTATTGCATACCAGGTTTTAGTTAATTATTAGCTCTCCCTCGGAGCTCATATTCATCTACTGCCATCTAATCATTCCTATCTTTCTCAACATACTAATAAATACCTATGGATATTAATTTGGAAGGATAGTTCCCTAACACATTTACATATAACAAGTTACAATGTTGAATATTCATGCTCCTTCTTTATGTCGTTTTCTGCGTGAAGATTGATAAGTCCACTTTCAAATCAATGTAATTTTCATAAAAGGTTCAATCAGTACCAATAAGATACACATACTATTTTAAGTTTCGAATCCTCTCATCATTTTAAGTTAAACATACGTGCGACATTATACCTGCTAACGACTACTCTAATAGTCTCATCTGAAATATACTATCTAAAGTGGTGCATGGTGTGAAGACTTGACCGTCGAATACAATTCCCACATTTTCATTCAGTCATCAGTAATAGGATGTCGCCTAAGAAGTTACAACCTTTCCTCTCATCTGAGAATAGATTAGAGTTAGAATACTGAACCCATGACCTTTGTGCCCTAAGAACATTATGCATAATGTAACAAAATAATTTAAAGTTGGATTCTGGATAGCATGGATTTGACACGTGACGAGAGGGTGATTACCTTCGGTCCCACGCTCTGGGGTACGTGACGTCAACCACACGTGTCGACGGCGGAAGAATCTCAAGTCATTTTTATGAACTATTTCAAAGCGCGTGTACACGGCGTGACCACGCCAAGTCAAAAAAAAATATAGTGCCTATCAAAGGAGGTCAATCATCTCACAAATCGAACCCGTAAAATTTTTAAATGTCCATGAACACTACCGTCAGAAATGTAGCAAGCATGTAGTCACTTTCAAAACTCTTGAAATTACAGTTTAGGTAAGTCAGAAAATTTATAAAATTTTTCTTGGCGGCAAAGGGAGAGATCCGAAGAGAGGGGGTAACTGCTATAAATATGAAGGGACGCCATGACGAAGCTTCCTTCTCCGGCATTTGTGATACAAAGCGGACGAAAAATTGTTGAGCTGCTCTGCTAAATCAAACCAACGAAAGTAGACTGAGTTCAACTGCAGATTTTAGCCATTGCGGCTAAGTCTTGACTCCATGGGGAGATAGTTTTCTTGAGAGAAATAAGTGTATCAGATAGGACGGTCGAAGTACTGAAATATTCTAATGTGATTAAGTAATTCGTGTGCGGGAATAATTACAATCCATCGTGTGCGCTCCGCAAACAAGTGAAGGGTATTTCTTTTTTTTTATGCTTTATTCCAGGAAACCTGAAGAAACATAATGAGATGTACAGCCATGAATGTAAAGATGGCTAAATAAAATGCCAGGGTTGCAGGTGAGCCCTATGACGAACAATGGTGTGACTACATAAGGTAATGTGACTTTCCATCTTACTGCCTCTTATATCTCGTCTCGTGATTTCTTAAAGTGTATTTGCATGGGGATATACGACGCAGTGGTCGCCCTACTAAGTTTTGTAAATGTGAGAGTACGACTAAAAGAGTCATTTGTTTTATTTTCCACTTGGATAAATTTTTGAAGTCTTGCGAGTGCCATATAATGTTGTAAAAAGTTATTGAATAGGGTTCCGAAGTGATATCACGTCCAATGTAGATCGTCATCCGTGTGAGTGTACTGCCTATATTTTGTGATGTCAAAGTAAGATGTTCATTCGACGTAAAATTCTTCTGACTGCAATTTGACGTTAATAATAATAATCCATGGTTACTCATTTTCAATCGAGAGGAAGAGCGCTGTCGGGTGAGAACCTAGGGGATGAATTTGGTCACGGAGAGAAACGTTTTTATTTAATGCCCATTTTAAACTGTGTCTGACTGACAATAAAAGATCTAGTAGAATGTTTCAGTCATTTCTCGTAAAGATCAAGTTATTAAATACGATATCATTTATGCGAAGTTATTCATGATTAATGCATTGTGCGATATTAGACGTCGGTATTTCTAGTGAGGATTTTATTCCAGTTCTTGGTCGATGATAATTGTGGAGCTGGGAAACAGAGGTTAGTTTGTGAATCAGGTTGGACCTGTCATTGAAGCCGGGACACTGAAGCCCGAGGAGTGTTTTATATGAGTTGAGATGAGATGTGCGAATCAGGTTAGAGTCCTGTCATTGAAGCCGGGATATGATAGCCCGAGGAATATTTATAATGTTGGGAATGGAAAGAAATTCATAGAAATCTGTAGCGGTATCAATTGGCGACGCGTATAATTAGTGTGGGCATCTTGAAGCATAATCTGTGCATTTTGTTGGTTAGAATATCGTATTTGTTTAATTATGTCGGCAGAGTTTAAAGGGAACATTTTGAGAAGTCAGTCAACTGTGAATAAACCAGGTGGTTCCTGTAACTGCCAAGCGAGCGAGGGGGGTGAGACACCTCAGCTATCTAACGGGACAGGCTTGGTATTGAGACTGTATTCTCGGCCAGGGAAACGTTAAAATGCTGGATTTAGTTGAAATTTCATAGCCGGTAATGATCTAAGTGTTGTGAAATATTGTAATTGGGGACGTAATGAACATTTGAAATCACGAACTTTGAGTATAAGGAACAGAGTAACCCAATTTCAGGGTTGTCCAAAATATAGAGCGATGGTCGTGATGATCGATTTGTCTGTGAGGGGTGTGCAAAATTCATAATGGTAATGACGAGATATGACATCGTAATTATATGGCGAGTTGTTTGGTTTGTACGTAGATTATTAGGATATCCAAGTGTTAAACGGTTAGGATTAGATTAGATTTTTAAGCATGATATCACGAGATGAGATATATATAGCTGGACATGAATGATGTAACAAATTCTTTTCCAGCCAGATAAACATCGCAATATTGAATTTACATCGCAGCTGCGTAGATATTTGTGAGGAAACCAGAGTCCGCGGAGATAAAATTTGTTGTTTGTTAATATTTCGTTAAATCATTTAAATTTATTAAATTATTAAATTCAGTGAAACCGCATTTTGAAATAACTTTAATCAAGCGAATAACTTGGAGATGCATTCTGGAAATTTTAGTTTGTTGTCTGGGGAATATTAAAAATAAAGTGAAGATTAAAGGGACATATCCGAAGGAAATGGATTTTTCTGCCACAAAGTTTGTGAGCATTGCTATTGTTGTAATTATTGAACTTTGATTGATTAAGCAGTGAATGTGCTGGGGATAGTAAAGTGGAACTTTGGTCATCAACCGATGTAACTTAATTGTGTTTAGCCTTCAGCATAGAAACTTGGATGGTCAGGGGGTCATCAACCTCAGTGACTTAGATTAGGGCCATATGCCATTGTAGCATCATTTCCTTGCGGTCATCATCCACAATGACTTTAAAGTAACTTAGAAGAGTAGATGTCGGTCCATGACACAGACGCAGGTCACATCGATTCAATTAAGGGTCCATGCCGTAGAACCACTGTGTGGCACACACCGATTGGACGGCCTTAATTATACTCAGAGTCCAGAGTTCGTGTTACGAGGGCTGGACCATAACGAATCACTATGATGGTACATGTGGTCTCACATGGAAGCCGAATTTAAGGATTTCCAGACTTTCCTTTCTTAAATGATTAATAATTGAGATAATGGTTTCTAGTAAGATTGCCCATCAGGCAGTTACGTTAAAGTCTCACACCAGTGTTCTGACATTTATGTAAAAATGATTGTGGTGTCCAGTGGACACAATTGACTATGACATCGTTGACAAAGTAAATTACTTCATTTCCCTGAATAAATAGGAATCTTTTAAATAGACCTTTCATTCCAGTAGATAGATTAGAATTAATGAACCCTACCTTTACCTCAGCAAGTGACGAAGAACCCGAAACGACCCAAGAGACAGATCTCATGAACTTTGCTGATAGGTAAGAAAGGTAGGTATCCCTCAATATGGACCTAAAGGGTTCAGTAAAATGTCGCACCAACGATGGGGCATAAGTCACGATAACGATGAGGGAACCTAAGTCACGATAACGATAAGGATGTTTTGAAAAAAATCGTGTACTATGGGAAAAGAGAAATAATGTTGAGGCTATGCCACATTATGGATGATAAAATCGTGCGCCAGAGTTGATAGTGAACTCGAAGAAATAGATAAACGCCCGTGGAGTAAGGCTAGGAGATACCACTATGAGAATAATTTATCTGCTGAATGAAAGGTATAATTTAAGTGTGTTAGAGTAATTTCCCAAATTTTTGAATACTGGTTTGAGTGTTTTGGCTGATCACTTTGATCGAGTGAACATTGAATTTCACATTTTATTAAATAAAAATTTTAGAGAATGTTGCATTTACAGTGTGATGTGTTGGATAGGAGGATGTTGTGATGTTTATCGTTGTAGTCTTATTATACGCCGTTGAAGTCTCGGGCTCACCGATGACCTATCTTTTTCTGTTAAATACAGTATGTTTATGCAGGAGGGAGAATTGGCCCAAGGGCAGGTGGCCCAAATGATCAAGGACTTAATGGAGAGGATGGAAAATAATAAGAAGGACTTTATGGAGAGAATGGATGCCGATAGGAAGGACTTAAGTGAGAGTATTAAATCTATGGGTGTAAGGTTGGATAATAAGCTAGAGACAGTGGACAATAAATTAGATAGTGCGGATGTCGAATTAAAAGGTATGAAGGAAGTCGTAGGAACAATGGACAATAAATTAGATAGTGCAGATGTAGAATTAAAAGGTATGAAGGAAGTTGTTCAAAATGTTGACATTAAAGTGCAGGACACGCAGGATAGTTGTAAGGAAGCTAGCGTTGATATTAGGAAGGACATTGGTGACTTTAAACATGAACTAAATCAGCAGTTCAAGGAAACTCGCGAGCTACATCGTGTTCTTAGTGAAAATCAGGACATAATTAGAGGAGACCTCGATAGGCACGTCAACGAAAGTAGGGAACTACATAAGCAGTTGATGTCAGATCAAGCTGAGCTTAGGGCCGATCTGAAGACAGAGAAAGAGAAGTTCAACATCATGCGTGAAGACGATAAGTCAAAGGTCTTCACAGCAATGAATGAACATAAGGAAATGTTGTGTAAAGAGATAGCCGTCGTAAATGACAAAGTAGACCAGGTAGCCGAAGACGTCAAGGCAACTGTAGACCAGCGTATTGAGGCCATTGGCTTTAAATTAATCCAGATGAATAAAGAGGATATGAGAAAATTAGGTACAACTCAGGAAGAAACGGCTAGGAGTATTGAGGAGGTACAAGCAGATATTGAGGAACTAGGAAAGGATCTAGGCGATACAAGGGTAGACCTATCGAAACAACTTAAAGATACCCAAGATAAGGTCATAACACTGAGCGACGAGTTGACATCTGTTCATGAGGCTCTTAAGGGGGAAGTTAGTGCCCAGAAATTAGAACTGGATGGGTTAGTGAACAATATCGTAGGAGTCCAGGCCAAGATAGAGGAAGTGGTTAGTAAATCTCGCCGCTCCTCAGATATGTCGTTCAGTTGCCCTAGCAACGCTAGTAGTCCCATACATCCTGCAGGGAACGGACACTTTGACAATTCTACCCATTCTCAGGGGCAAAACGTCACTAATGTTATAAACATGATTCGTCTTAAGGAAGATCAGCCTAAGAAATTCGATGGCAGTGGTACCCAGACGCCAAAGGGTTTTCTTAGAGAACTTAGAGAGTATATTCGCGATAATAGGATACCTGAAGAGAGGCAACTAAGGACTGTGGAACGGTACCTAGACGGAGTTGCGTCGCTGTGGTTCAAAGGTTTCCGATATAGCTTTGACACGTTCGAGGAATTTCAGACCGCATTTTTGGGCAAATTTTGGAATTCTGAGATTCAGCAGAACCTAAGGCTAGAGTTATATAGTCGCCGGTATAACACAGCAGGACCGCCGAAATTTTCGCTTTACTTTACCGAACAATTAGTTAAGTTCAAGGAACTGGAATCAGCCCCAAGTCAGCAAGAACTGGTTCAGGCTATCCAGAAACAGTTCCCACCGGATATCCAGAGAATATTAATTGCTGCGAAGGTCGAAACCCCGATGCAGGCAGAATTGATATTGCGACAGCTGGACCAGACCCATTCGCATCAATCAGCCCCGCGAATAGTCGGGCATTCAGAGCCCCAGGTGAATGTCGTAAATCACAGCCAGGAGAGCGTGCCAGATAGGGAAGTTTCACGAGCACCGAGATATGAGAATGAGGGGCGGCGGTTCGACACCAGGCCATACCAAGGTAGGAAGAACTGGGAACAGCCCAGATACCATCACGAAGAGTGGGACAGACGCCGAGAACAATGGAGAAGAAACCAGGGTCGATACCAGGGGAACTCAGATCTAAGACGAAGGAACCCACGCGGGAATGAAGGCAACAGAAGAGGGGACGGTTACGAAAATTCCAGACGTTCTGACCGTTGGCACGGGCCTGAAGAGAGAAGGAGAGAAGGGGACCAGTATTTGAGAGAGCTGAGGTCAGGTACCGGACAGGACAAATGGAAGGACAGCATCCAACGAAGGGAAGTCAACACTGACTGTGTAGGAGCTCAAGACATGTCCCATACTGGAGCTATCCGAAAGACCTACCACCAGGATAGGGAATTAAACCCTAACGCGCCTCATTTCGACGAAAGTCTGAACTCGTCAAATGAGCGGAAAAAAACTCCAAATTTCCAGTAGTGGTTACGAGACAGGATTCCCACACACAGCCTGAATATATTTCTCGCGACGGCTGGATAGTAGCCCAGATTGACTCCTGGATTATACAACCAGATGAATTAGTGGAAGACCACCTCAGACAGGAGGTTAGGAAAATAAGAGAGCTACCAATCATTAATGTCAGGATATGCAATTTTAAGGTGAGCTGTTTATTGGATACAGGCGCCAGCATCAGCTTAATTTCACAAAATTTCTTTAACGAATTGTCTACTCGGAAGAAATTGCCAGAAATTCCTGTAGCAAATATCAAAATTAGAGGAGTCATTCCCGACAAAACTGCCATTTGTAAAACGCAGACATTTTTGGATTTGCAGATAGGAGACATGACATTTTCGCATCCTTTTGTCATAATTTCAAAGCTGCACTATAATGTTATTCTGGGGGCAGACTTCATTTGTGAAAGTAATGCCGTCATCGATTTAGGAAGGAGAGAGGTGAAATTTAGGAAGGATGACGGACCGGAATTAGTAGCTCTAAACGAAGAATCATTGGGTCAGACTGGGAGAAGAATGTGTGAGGAAGAAGTCCATTTCACTACCGTTTCTAAGGAGACAGAAGAGGAGATAGAACAGGGAACAGAAGAGGTCAACCAGGAAGAGTGGGATGTCCTCGAGACTGAATTGGGAAAGGCTGTAGAAGATTTGATAAATCAGAAAGTATCAGAATGCCCAGGGACGGCGGAAGAGAAGATGAAGTTGCGGGAACTACTTCTCAAATATCAGGATGTATTCGATTCAAAGCCAGGATGCATTCCAAATTTCAAATATGTGTTGGCTGTAAACAGTTGGGAGCCGTTCAAACGTAGGCCGTATCCCATTCCGGAGAAACATCGCCAGGAGGCTGGAAAAATTATTAAAGAGATGGAAGAAAGTGGGTTGATTTCCAAGGCAAATACACCATTCGTTAATTCCTTAGTTACCGTTCAGAAGCCCGACGGGTCCCTGAGGGTATGCTTGGATGCAAGGGTCGTAAATGACAGACTAATCCCTGAAAATGATAGAGCTCCTCCCATCAAAGAAGTTATTAGGAGGTTCAGGGGCAAGCGCCGCTTCACTAATATTGATCTGACCTCGTCGTATCATCATATAACGCTCGATGAGAAGTCAAGATTGTTTACTGGATTCCTGTATGACCAGCACACGTATGTTTTTAACCGTCTCGCGTTTGGGATAAAAAACGCCGGTGCAGCTCTGATACGCGCCCTAGATCGCAACCTCACCGAACAGGTTAAGGCCATAACTACGCGCTATGTCGATGACATATTGCTTTCGTCGAAGGATTTCGAGGAAAATCTTCATCATCTCGAGTTGCTACTCGAAAATCTCAGGGTGGCTGGTTTTAAGATCAACTTGAAAAAATCAAATTTCGGACAGGAGGAAGTTCTCTTCTTAGGACACATCATTGATGGTGAAGGAGTACGCCCTAACCCAGTGAAATTGCAGGCAATTGACAACTTTCCAAGGCCTATCAAGGTAAAGAACGTCCGACAGTTCTTGGGTATGAGTCAATTTTTCAGTGATCACTGTCCAAATTATACGGAGGTTGTGGCTCCATTGCAAGATTTGCTAGTAAAGAACAATGGATGGAAATGGTCTAGGGAACATGAGATTTCTTTTCGGGATACTAAGGAGATGTTAGCTAGAAGTGTGAAGCTAGGGTACCCGAATTTCGATAAGGCCTTTATCTTGCAAACTGATGCTTCCACCGTAGGGATTGGTGCAGTTTTATACCAAGAGGAAGGAGAAGAACCCAAGAAGAAGAACTACTTGGCATTCTTTAGCCGTAAACTTAGGAAACACGAGCTAAAATACAGTGTCACTGAATTAGAAATGCTTGCAATTGTTCAATCACTACAGCACTGGAGAAAGATGATTTTTGGATTCCCTATAACCATTAGGACGGATCACAAGGCCTTGACCTTTGTGATGAAGACGGTAGTTGCTAGCGAGAGAGTAGCTAGGTGGGCACTGTTTATTCAGCAGTTTGATCTGACCATCGAGCACTGTTCAGGAATGTCAAATGTCCTGGCGGATGCCCTAAGTCGAAACCCAAACGATAACGAACATGAGGTGAACTTCGTGGAGTTAACTGACGAGGATAGAACCTTTCTAAATGAGCTGACACGATTACCAGAATGTCAACGACAGGACCAGTTCTGTGGCAGGTTAATTTCGATGTTGAAGGGAGAACTTCCACATGACGACCCAGGACGTGGAGAAGTTGAGAAGCTAGCTGAGAGCTATTTGTTTGTCGACAACACCTTGTTGAAATTCATAGACAAGGATCACACTAAATCTCGAATTGTGGTACCACCACCACTTAGGAAGGGTCTTATATGGCATGCCCATAGGATAACCGGTCATGGTGGGATTGACAAGGTCACCGCCACCCTTCAGGAAACGTTCACTTGGGTTCATCTACGAGAAGACGTGAGAAGCCTTGTAATTACATGTGACACATGCCAGAGGGTTAAGGCGAACCCGTACCTCATTCGACAGGCACCGATACCTCTCTTACCAGCTAAACCTCGTGAATTGTTCGCGATGGATATTTACGGAGTCCTTCCCAAGTCACGTAGAGGGAATAGATACGTCTTGGTAACCGTGGACGTATTCTCTAAGTTCACATCGTTATGTCCATTACAGAAAGCAAACACTAAATTGGTATTAAGAGCTATAAATAGGACCATAATTCCAGCTATGGGGAAGCCCATGTTTTTATTAACGGACCACGGCACACAATTTACCTCAGCTCAATTTAAACAGGAGTTGCAAAGGCTTGAAATTCGACATATTCTTAGTTCAGTTCGCCATCCGGAGGGAAACCCGTCAGAGCGAATTATGCAGGTCATCGCGAAGTTCTGTCGGATCTTCTGTGCTCAAGAGCATTGGAGATGGATGGATGTGTTACCTATCATAGAAGATTGCGTGAATAACACAATCCACGAATCTATAGGATGCGTCCCAAATGTGGTTCATTCCGATATTTATCCTCTGAGACCATGGCACGCAGTGGTGAAGTGTCCGAGCGACCCACGGCCGACTCAAGCGATGCGCATTGAAGAGACAGCTAGGCACCTTCGTCAGCAAGCTGACCGACGTTTGAGACGCGTCAAAAATAAGAGATTTCATCGGCCCTTGAAAGAAGGCGAATATGTGCTTGTTCGTAAACCCGCTCTTTCAAAACCTGAGGACAAGTATTACGCGAAGTTTGCACCGTTGTATATGGGTCCATTTAAAGTCATCCAGAGTTTCCGAAATAATTCCTATAAAATCCAGTCGTTAGATGGACGCTCTGAGGCTATTTTAAATGCAGCCAACTTGAAGGTTTATCGCAAACCTGAAGATATGGCGGACCAGGAAGTTAACCTCATTGAATCAGTGGTGGATCAAGATGTGGAACCGCTCGAAGAAAAGCAGGATGACCCACTGAAACGATGTAGGGAATGCAGGCAAGTCCCAGACTCTGTGATATTGAGAGCATTTGAGGAGTATTGGTATCTTACAGAGAAAATCTCGATAGAACAGGGAGAATTTGAGGAAGGTTCTGAGGAGGAAGACTTTGACAGCGAGGAGGACTTTGACGGCGAGGAAGGGATAAATAGCTCAGTCGAAAATTCAGTGGAGAACTACCAGGAAGCTGAAGGCATCAACCAGTATCCGCACACCAGAAGATGACCAACTGCATAAGAGAGAAGAAAGGAATTTATGTTCAAAGGTCATGTTTCATCAGACGTCAAAATTAGAAATTTCGCCATCTGGAGTATTTAAAGGAAATTCCTTGTCACTGCGCGAAAGGAATTCGTGTCTTGGGGGAAATATGAACCCATGACCTTTGTGCCCTAAGAACATTATGCATAATGTAACAAAATAATTTAAAGTTGGATTCTGGATAGCATGGATTTGACACGTGACGAGAGGGTGATTACCTTCGGTCCCACGCTCTGGGGTACGTGACGTCAACCACACGTGTCGACGGCGGAAGAATCTCAAGTCATTTTTATGAACTATTTCAAAGCGCGTGTACACGGCGTGACCACGCCAAGTCAAAAAAAATATAGTGCCTATCAAAGGAGGTCAATCATCTCACAAATCGAACCCGTAAAATTTTTAAATGTCCATGAACACTACCGTCAGAAATGTAGCAAGCATGTAGTCACTTTCAAAACTCTTGAAATTACAGTTTAGGTAAGTCAGAAAATTTATAAAATTTTTCTTGGCGGGAAAGGGAGAGATCCGAAGAGAGGGGGTAACTGCTATAAATATGAAGGGACGCCATGACGAAGCTTCCTTCTCCGGCATTTGTGATACAAAGCGGACGAAAAATTGTTGAGCTGCTCTGCTAAATTAAACCAACGAAAGTAGACTGAGTTCAACTGCAGATTTTAGCCATTGCGGCTAAGTCTTGACTCCATGGGGAGATAGTTTTCTTGAGAGAAATAAGTGTATCAGATAGGACGGTCGAAGTACTGAAAAATTCTAATGTGATTAAGTAATTCGTGTGCGGGAATAATTACAATCCATCGTGTGCGCTCCGCAAACAAGTGAAGGGTATTTCTTTTTTTTTATGCTTTATTCCAGGAAACCTGAAGAAACATAATGAGATGTACAGCCATGAATGTAAAGATGGCTAAATAAAATGCCAGGGTCGCAGGTGAGCCCTATGACGAACAATGGTGTGACTACATAAGGTAATGTGACTTTCCATCTTACTGCCTCTTATATCTCGTCTCGTGATTTCTTAAAGTGTATTTGCATGGGGATATACGACGCAGTGGTCGCCCTACTAAGTTTTGTAAATGTGAGAGTACGACTAAAAGAGTCATTTGTTTTATTTTCCACTTGGATAAATTTTTGAAGTCTTGCGAGTGCCATATAATGTTGTAAAAAGTTATTGAATAGGGTTCCGAAGTGATATCACGTCCAATGTAGATCGTCATCCGTGTGAGTGTACTGCCTATATTTTGTGATGTCAAAGTAAGATGTTCATTCGACGTAAAATTCTTCTGACTGCAATTTGACGTTAATAATAATAATCCATGGTTACTCATTTTCAATCGAGAGGAAGAGCGCTGTCGGGTGAGAACCTAGGGGATGAATTTGGTCACGGAGAGAAACGTTTTTATTTAATGCCCATTTTAAACTGTGTCTGACTGACAATAAAAGATCTAGTAGAATGTTTCAGTCATTTCTCGTAAAGATCAAGTTATTAAATACGATATCATTTATGCGAAGTTATTCATGATTAATGCATTGTGCGATATTAGACGTCGGTATTTCTAGTGAGGATTTTATTCCAGTTCTTGGTCGATGATAATTGTGGAGCTGGGAAACAGAGGTTAGTTTGTGAATCAGGTTGGACCTGTCATTGAAGCTGGGACACTGAAGCCCGAGGAGTGTTTTATATGAGTTGAGATGAGATGTGCGAATCAGGTTAGAGTCCTGTCATTGAAGCCGGGATATGATAGCCCGAGGAATATTTATAATGTTGGGAATGGAAAGAAATTCATAGAAATCTGTAGCGGTATCAATTGGCGACGCGTATAATTAGTGTGGGCATCTTGAAGCATAATCTGTGCATTTTGTTGGTTAGAATATCGTATTTGTTTAATTATGTCGGCAGAGTTTAAAGGGAACATTTTGAGAAGTCAGTCAACTGTGAATAAACCAGGTGGTTCCTGTAACTGCCAAGCGAGCGAGGGGGGTGAGACACCTCAGCTATCTAACGGGACAGGCTTGGTATTGAGACTGTATTCTCGCCCAGGGTAACGTTAAAATGCTGGATTTAGTTGAAATTTCATAGCCGGTAATGATCTAAGTATTGTGAAATATTGTAATTGGGGACGTAATGAACATTTGAAATCACGAACTTTGAGTACAAGGAACAGAGTAACCCAATTTCAGGGTTGTCCAAAATATAGAGCGATGGTCGTGATGATCGATTTGTCTGTGAGGGGTGTGCAAAATTCATAATGGTAATGACGAGATATGACATCGTAATTATATGGCGAGTTGTTTGGTTTGTACGTAGATTATTAGGATATCCAAGTGTTAAACGGTTAGGATTAGATTAGATTTTTAAGCATGATATCACGAGATGAGATATATATAGCTGGACATGAATGATGTAACAAATTCTTTTCCAGCCAGATAAACATCGCAATATTGAATTTACATCGCAGCTGCGTAGATATTTGTGAGGAAACCAGAGTCCGCGGAGATAAAATTTGTTGTTTGTTAATATTTCGTTAAATCATTTAAATTTATTAAATTATTAAATTCAGTGAAACCGCATTTTGAAATAACTTTAATCAAGCGAATAACTTGGAGATGCATTCTGGAAATTTTAGTTTGTTGTCTGGGGAATATTAAAAATAAAGTGAAGATTAAAGGGACATATCCGAAGGAAATGGATTTTTCTGCCACAAAGTTTGTGAGCATTGCTATTGTTGTAATTATTGAACTTTGATTGATTAAGCAGTGAATGTGCTGGGGATAGTAAAGTGGAACTTTGGTCATCAACCGATGTAACTTAATTGTGTTTAGCCTTCAGCATAGAAACTTGGATGGTCAGGGGGTCATCAACCTCAGTGACTTAGATTAGGGCCATATGCCATTGTAGCATCATTTCCTTGCGGTCATCATCCACAATGACTTTAAAGTAACTTAGAAGAGTAGATGTCGGTCCATGACACAGACGCAGGTCACATCGATTCAATTAAGGGTCCATGCCGTAGAACCACTGTGTGGCACACACCGATTGGACGGCCTTAATTATACTCAGAGTCCAGAGTTCGTGTTACGAGGGCTGGACCATAACGAATCACTATGATGGTACATGTGGTCTCACATGGAAGCCGAATTTAAGGATTTCCAGACTTTCCTTTCTTAAATGATTAATAATTGAGATAATGGTTTCTAGTAAGATTGCCCATCAGGCAGTTACGTTAAAGTCTCACACCAGTGTTCTGACATTTATGTAAAAATGATTGTGGTGTCCAGTGGACACAATTGACTATGACATCGTTGACAAAGTAAATTACTTCATTTCCCTGAATAAATAGGAATCTTTTAAATAGACCTTTCATTCCAGTAGATAGATTAGAATTAATGAACCCTACCTTTACCTCAGCAAGTGACGAAGAACCCGAAACGACCCAAGAAACAGATCTCATGAACTTTGCTGATAGGTAAGAAAGGTAGGTATCCCTCAATATGGACCTAAAGGGTTCAATACATCTGTGACAGTACATGTGTTTAGTATATCCTCTTAACTGAGATTTCGTTGACACTACCAAGTGTGCACGCTAACCAACGGGTGTCAATCTGATCTTATTTGAGTTTCTTTATGCTTGCTCGTAAGATAAACAGTACATGAAACTGCTACATATTCATTTCCTTATTAGCAAAACTCAACATGAAAAACCATTAAGTCCACTACTACATCACCGTGCTCATCCTCGCGAAGAATCAATAACTACCACTATTCTAAATTATCAAACACGTATCAACTTCTCTTAAAATATCATTATTATACTTTCAAACATATATTCTGTCTCCTTTACTAAATACGGGTTCACTTCCCTCAATCGTGGCCCTTATTATTTTAATCACGGTTCATGGACATATTTCAGGATACTATGACCTTCATTCCGTCATAACCTCCAATTATCATAAACACATTTGTCTATTTAGCAAGCATATCCTACTGCTGGTTCCTAATTTGACATTCATTGGTCATAACCAATGTACATGCGTACCTACATCGCTCTTTAACATATCATACAACTCACTGTTACCTTAACGAACTCAGTATTTCACACTACATGGATCACATTTCGAACGTAGGCTTTCATCACTGATTGACTACCTATCTAAGGATTTGTCATACATATCTGAAGATTACCTATCCACCTTTGCTCTAACTGATCACACCACTCTTGTCACTTAATTATTTCGCACGGAAGAAATTAACAGGTCATATTACACTTACATTTGAATACAGTATAAACATTATTACACTAATTTAAAAGTAAGACTTATCTGAATTCAGCAGCTCCAGTCGTCGGCATATGTCCAGCTGACAGGACATATTGAAACATCGCCTCTGATTTCCCTAGGTGAACGGGAAATATTGGCGAACTTCTCCTCTGGGCTGAGTCATCTCTCGGTAGGCAACGTCATCCGACGGCACCCATTTGGGCAGTCTGGCTTATCATCTTCTTAGAATACCTTGCTCATCTCTGGACTAGTTGGAATAGAATGGCAAATAATATTCATTAGCATTTCCATCGTGAACAGCTGTGAGAAATTGTCTAATGCAAAGATTGTTTCCTTTTGAAAGAGTTGATCTACTTGTCCAATATTCTCCAGGGGGTAAGGTAATTTTATGATTTGAAATGAACAAATTCTCTTTCTTCAATCTCTTCCGGGTTATTGTAGGATTCCCTTTCTGTAACTCCTTAACTTTGGTAATATCGTGATATACGTCAGCAGAGAATGCGGTGACGTAAGCTTGTTGCCGTTTATTTCAACTTTTCCCGTATCTTGGAATTCGCGGAATGAAATTACTAGTCTTCCACTCAATTTGCAACGTAGCTTCAAAAATCCGTTCTTTGTTCCCGCTGAGCTGATTTCTTGTTGTACCGTCCTTAAAATTCTGATGTAGTTATTTCCGTCTTCGACTCGTATTTTTCAAGTAGCAATCCAATCTCGTTTTCTACTTTTTTTTCAATAATTGTTAGTAACAATCTTCCCGTTCGATCCTTTTCACTGCCTTCTGGATCTAAAATCTTTTTCTCTCCCGCCTGAGGTGAATACTTTCGTCTTCACTTGCGGTATGATCAGACCTTTCGACGTTAATTATTCTAAGATACCTGGGTTCCATCTTTGTTCTTCTTACGGACGGAACTTCTTATAACAGTGAAATGGCACAATATCAGAAGCTTAATTAAAATAATGGCATTCAACCCATTATTCACCCTTTCACACCCCTCCTATTGGGATTTTCCGAAAACAAAAAATACATGTTTCTTTATTTTTGAAGGAGGTTTTAAATACCAATTTTTACATCTGTAAACTTTTCAAGTTTTAAGATGTAGATACACTCATTTTAAAAATTCACCCCCCCTTTTCACCCCACATATTTCGATTTTCCAAAATCGAAAAAATACCTGTTTCTTTATTTTTAAAGTAGATCCCAAATACCAATTTTCAGGTCTGTAGTATATTCAGGTTCTGAAATAAAAGTAGCCTCATTAAAGGCATTCAACCCATTTTTCACCCTTTTCCACCCTTCCTGTTGGGATTTTCTGAAAACAAAAATTTACGTGTTTCTTTATTTTTAAAGAAGATTCTAAATACTAATTTTTTACATCTATAAACTTTAAAAGTTTTGTGATATAGATACACTCATTTTAAATATTCACCCCCTCTCAACCCCCATTAATTGGATTTTCCAAAAACAAAAAAATACGTGTTTCTTTATTTTTAAAGGAGATCCAAAACACCAATTTTCAGGTCTGTAATATATTCAGTTTCTGAGATATAAGTATCCTCATTAAATGCATTCAACCCATTTTTCACCCCTTTCCACCTTTCCTATTGGGATTTTCCGAAAACAAAAAAAATACGTGTTTCTTTATTTTTAATGAAGTTTCTAAATACCTTTTTTTACATCTGTAAACTTTCAAAGTTTTGAGATATAGATACACTGATTTTAAAAATTCACCCCCCTTTTCACACTCCCATTAATTGGATTTTCCAAAAACAAAAAAATACGTGTTTATTTATTTTTAAAAGAGATCAATAGTACCAATTTTCAGGTCTGTAATACCTTCATTTTCTGAGATATAAGTACCGGTATCCTGATTAAAGGCATTCAACCCCTTTTTCACCCTTTTTCACCCCTCCTATTGGGATTTTCTGAAAACCAAAAAAATACGTATTTCCTTATTTTTAAAGAAGATTCTAATTACCCATTTTTACATTTGTAAACTTTTAAAGTTTTCAGATATAGATTCACTCATTTTAAAATTTCACCCCCTTTTCACCCCCTTAGCAACGGAATATCAAAAAATCCTCTCTTAGCGAGCACCTACATCTTAATATGAATGTATCCCCAAAATTTCATTTCATTATGTCCAGTAGTTTTGGCTCGGCGATGATGAATCTGTCAGTCAGTCAGTCAGTCAGTCAGTCAGTCAGTCAGTCAGGACAAGCTATTTTATATATATATAGATTTTCTTCTTGTACAATCTTCCTCATCGCGATTTCACACGCAGCCCTTTCAAGATCACCTTTCACCATCACTCTCTGAGCAAGTTCCAAATGAGCTATGTGGCCTGTATTTATATCCATTAGTGAATACACTAAATATTTGGCTGAAAAGCCGGGGGAATCGTACTGGCCATCTCCGGCTAACCAAATGGGTTTGGCACTGCTTTCCACACAATCAATAACATTAGTCATTTCTTGATCCCAAGCAGCCCCCACTATCGCACCAGTTACTCTATGAATAATTCTATCATATACAGTTCGTGACATCATATGTAAGTTAATGGACTTACAGAATGACCGAAAAGGTTCAAACAGGACAACAATAATGCTGATGACATTAGGACATTTGCTTCCGGTTCCTTTCCTTCCATAGGTTGTGAATACCAACGGACTTTATTACCACAATCGCAAAGTGATTTTACGCACAACATAGCCCCTTTAATGTAATGTGAAATGTTTTTCACTTTACTTTTACAAATATAACAAATTTCAAAGAGTGTGAGCAAACTTGTCCCCGCTACAAAGAAATATGAACCTGTAATATGTACATCGTCCTGAGTGTATTCGTTATCAGTATCACTAATGTAACTTTCACTGTCACTTTCGTCTGGTTCATAGAAACTGTCATTCAACTGTTCTCCCAGTACGTCACTGTTCAAGGCTGTGCCGGAAGTTGCAACGTGTAGTTATTTCACTTCCTAACTCACACTGTATTTCTACACTATATTCGTGTCTGTCTGGTGAAATATTTTCACTCATATCATTCTGAACGTCGAGTACATCATTATCGTTATCACTTTCGTTTAATACTGTGTCAACAAACTCCCTTCGTCTTTTAGCCTCATACCTTTCCGTCCTGCTCTTTTTAGTTTCTGACGAGTACTCCCACAGTATATTTTGTGAAGCGGCTTCCGTATGAATCAGCATTCCTGCCTGAGAAGTCTGTCGACACCAGACATCTTATTGAAGGAAGAGACCCTGGCTTCAATTTAGGACCTTTCAGCTTTCCGTAGGCATCACCTTCATTTTCAAAAGTTGCATTTTATCATAGTCTGTATTTTTAAAATGCACTGAGCACACAGTAGTTCCCTTACCGGGGAAAACGTGTTTCCTCGTGCAAAATTGTACCCAACTGCTAAACCTTTGAGGCGACTTACTTCGATTTGGAAACCTATGGAAATGTATATCTTTCTCTCTACACTTTCGGTTTCTACTCGTTGTGTTGTTACAGCCGTTCACACTACAGGAAGGTATTTCGACAAACAGTCACCGCACTATTATAATAAACAACACTTCAAGTAAACGGAAGAGCGGCTAAGCGCGTACTGCAATAACCAACTGGATGGCTCGCTCAGCGCTTACAGCGCAGTGACGTCGCAGCTACTCGTGTTTCCTTAGTTCACCGGCCTGCGGAGCGGCGCACAGCAAAAGCAAATATATAGTTGAACACTGTCCGATACACTCTTTGATTCTCAGGCAACTTGATTTTTGTGTTGTGTTCTCCTTTAAACACTGTGGACAGGTTTGGACTTACCGAGCGAGTTTGCCGTGCGGTTAGGTACGCGCAGCTGTGAGATAGTGGGTTCAAACACCATTGTCGACAGCCCTAAAAAGGGTTTTCTGTGGTTCCACATTTTCACACCAGGCAAATACTGGGGCTGTACCTTATTTAAGGCCACTGCAGTTTCCTTCCCACCCCTCGCCGTTTCCTATCCTATCGCCGCCATGAAACCTGTCTGTGTCGATGCGACGTAAAGCAAATTGAAAAAAAGAAAAGGTTTGGACTTGAACCCACACCTTTGATACGCAACCCAATCATTATAAATTTTATATCACCATTTCTCCTATCCTGCTGACCAACTTCCTAATGGTGAAAAATGCTTTCTAACAGCGGGACTCGAACCAGCTAACCGCGGTGCCAGACCATGTATATACTTAACTCTTACCGATCATGGCTCTAAGGCAAACCTATGCGAAATAGGAATGAACTACTGTAGAAGTCCGCCACGTATCAACGCTTCTAAGTAGCATAACTATTAACTATGGTAGAGAGTAGCAGGGGCGGTAGAAAAACACCCAAGGTATCCTCTGCGACAGAAAGGAGCCCCAGGGGCTCTTCACTTGGGAGCGTGGGTTGGCGACCACTGGGCCCTTATCTGAATCCTGGGATTGCTTTTGCTCCACACTTTCATCTATCCTATCTTCTTTATTTTCACGCCCTTCGCGGCCCTTATCTTTCTTTGGCCGGTATCTTCATTTTTCGAAGTGTCGGAAGTCTTCCTTTTTTTTTTTTTTTTTTTTGCGAGTTGCTTTACGTCGCATCGACACAGGTAGGTCTTATGGCGACGATGTGACAGGAAAGGGTTAGGAATGTGAAGGAAGTGGCCGTGGCCTTAATTAGGGTACAGCCCGAGCATTTACCTGGTGTGAAAATGGGAAACCAGGGAAAACCATCTTCAGGGCTACCGACAGTGGGGTTCGAACCCCCTATCTCCCCAATACTGGATACTGGCCGCTCTTAAGCGACTGCAGCTATCGACCTCAGTCTTCCACTTTTTATCTCGGATTAGTGTTATACAGAGGATGGTTGCTAAGTTGTACTTAATCTGAAAACAACAATCACGACCACCACTAGGATCTATCGTTTCGAAATATTGCGCATTTTTCGAATTCTATGACCTTAGTCTCATCCCTCCGCGTTTGAATTTATGGAGAAAAATGTCGTAATTGTCACATACAACAGTGTTTTGGGTTTGAAATGTGTTGTGAATTATTTGACTGTTCGGTTCAATCGTGTTTCATTAGCATATGGCCTACACAACTCATTGACAATCTTGATCCACAATAGAATTCTAAATATTCCAGTCGCTCATATTATTAATCTTATTGTGATACATGAGTAGGTAAGAGATTTTTTTGGTGAAGTAATTAAAGAGAATGGTAGTGGCCAGCAAGTAGGGGTAACGTATCTTGGATTTGTTTCTCGCTTGTCCAAGGATTTTAATTCTGGACAGGGTGGAGCGGGTTTCACTCAGCCCCGTGAGACGAGCTGAGGAGTGGTCTATTAGGGGAGATAGATGATGCCGTTTCGAACGTCAAACAATACGACTGAGACGTCGTTACTCTCACTGCCTGACTGCACGTCATCTCGGCAGGCATGAGCACTTAATGGGCTCTATGTGCCTGGCTGTTTTAGAGAAGTGGTTCAGGTAAACAACATTTACCGTCGTAGTCGGAATTAAAACATTAACCATTTGTCATCCTCTCGGCGGACTAATGACATGCTTTCGCAGTCCACAGTACCACACATCTCAGACGGGGATCTGAAGCTCTACTTCGTCGGACCCGAGTCAAGATATAGTGAGCCTGTGTCTTTCCCAGAGGCCTAGCGTTCATTTCCTGGTCAGGCCAGGCACTTTTACCTTCATCTGAGGCTGGTTCGAAGTCCATTCAGCCTACGCGAGAGGATTTGTCTCGCTGACCACGCGTCTGCAGGCCTTGGGACTGAGGAGCGGTCGCTACTCGGTATACTTCTTTCGATGTTTTGTGCACATTTCTTGAAGAAGTAATGGCCTAAAGAACAATTGGCCGTGCGGTTAGTTACGCAGCTGTGTGCTTGCATTCACGAGATAGTGAATTCGAACCCCATTGTCAGCAGCCCTGAATATGGTTTTCCGTGGTTTCCCATTTTCATTACTTCGCAAGGCAAAATCGACGGTAACTGTCCAAATTTTTTGGTAGGTCAGGGTCATTGGTCAGATAATGCAGGAAACCATGGGCGGAGCATCAAACTGAGACACTTGAAGAGCTTAGTTCATTCCATCAAGACGTAATGTCACCTCACCTCGGAGTAGCGGCAATTGGCGAGGGGAAGTCACTCCTGCCCCTACTTTAATTCCCAATCACCGCTACTGTCACCATGTACGTATTAGAGTGATCGGACTAGAGACAGAGAGAGAATCTGTCCAAACTAAACAACGCACTACCTCCACCTCCACACAAACCACCACGACACAGGCTCCTAAGAAGAAGAAAACACTAAACACTGAACCCAAGCCCACCAACACCACTACACACTCGCCCAACTCACTCACGCTCTTCACACCCTACACTTATAACTGCCTTAAACTAGACCATCATGCAGCTCGCTGCAAAAATAACACCCGAGGCAACAGGTATAGCAGTCCCCGCCGTCACATTGAATGCAAGGTGCTTGGGGACCGGGCAGTGTGCGCGAACTGCCAAGGCAGTTACGTGGCCCTGTTTCCCTTCTGCCCTTACTTTTAAAAGGCAGATATTAGCAAATGTAAAAAATACACACACACCAAACCCAACACAGCCCCTACAACACCCTCGCCCCTACTTCCCACCCCAACTCTCCTCAGCCCAACCAAGTAACAAATGCCGTACTTTCCCTACTCCTAACCCTCATCCCTAATCAAAACTCTCACTATCCAGGGTCACCTCGGAGGATTGAGTAGCTGAGACCCTGGATAAACCAGCCAAGAATTCCTTCCCCTCCCTCCGAGAATACTATGAGAAATCTCACTCCTGCCTTAAATACAATAATTCAACTTCTCCCACCTTCTCTCTAACGAAATTGCTCAATAAATACCCGTTGAAGCACTGGTACCCGGAATGAGGTACGGTGCGACGCACGAGCCGATAATTACGCTGCTATCAAAATAACATCTGCATACTCACATTAATTATAAACCAAACAGCTTATTAGATGTGTAGTCCTTGCAATAATACAGATAAATGCCCTGTTACCAACTTGAGGTAACAATCGGGAGTGGTCAGTAGTTCGATGGGTTACCATAACAACACTACCACATATCTGCAACATTAAATTTGCGTAAGCCGTACTGTCTAAGAATGCCCGAACGATCCATTTAGATATACCAAATAATAATGGTATCAATAAATAGTACCAACTTTAAATTTCACTAAATCTCAGTATTACACACTAATCTAGTTGTCCTCACTAACAATTTTAATTTGTTATACCGTACTTCATCATCATCATCATCATCTGTTTACCCCCCAGGTTCGGTTTTTCCCTCGGACTTAGCCTCAGGGGCAGTGTCCTGGAGCTTCAGACTCTTGGTCGGGGGATACAACTGGGGAGTATGACCGGTACCTCGCCCAGGTGGCCTTACCTGCTATGCTGAACAGGGGCCTTGTGGAGGGATGGGAAGATTGGAAGGGATAGGCAAGGAAGAGGGAAGGAAGCGGCCGTGGCCTTAAGTTAGGTACCATCCCGGCATTCGCCTGGAGGAGAAGTGGGAAACCACGGAAAACCACTTCCAGGATGGCTGAGGTGGGAATCGAACCCACCTCTACTCAGTTGACCTCCCGAGGCTGAGTGGACCCCGTTCCAGCCCTCGTACCACTTTTCAAATTTCGTGGCAGAGCCGGGAATCGAACCCGGACCTCCGGGGGTGGCAGCTAATCACGCTAACCACTACACCACAGAGGCGGACATTAATCTGAAATATTTGTAAATACTGTATAACGATAATAATATCTGTGATGACTTAGTAAGTATGTATAAAAGCAGAGTTTCGAGTGTAATCTTACCGTACTTGGTATCAGATGCCGTTAGGATTCGCTGCACCGCACTTTCGTCTCGCTGCAGGATCGCGGCCCGTAGGCTGCCAACTTCCATGGCCACCTGTAAGTGAGAGTCGTCTTGAATCATGCCTGAAGGTACTTGCATAATGGCATTGAAATGTAGCGTTTATTGACATTACAGCTGTAAAAACCCAACATTTTAAGCCGGCTGGTGCTTCCGTACAAGGATACACATTCACGGGACACAGGTTGGCTGTCTACTGGCTTTTGTGTGAAACTCAGTGATGATTCCTACCTTACAGCAGCTTGCTGTCATAAAAGCATATAACACCTTTCAATGGCCACAGTGTTGAGGTTTCTGAATACATCTAGTGATGGCAATCTTACTAAATTTGCTAGAGTTTTCCACTCTAGAAAGCCTAAGGTTTACTGGTTCTACTCACCTTCTTGTTTGTGTGCCTCACCGACTGAAGATGGGCAAACACCTTGGCTATGTGTTCTGTTGAAATAAAAAATGAAATGGCGTACGGCTTTTAGTGCCGGGAGTGTCCAAGGACAAGTTCGGCTCGCCAGGTGCAGGTCTTTCGATCTGACTCCCATCCAGGTTGACAGTCTAAGTGGAATCTTTGTTTCAGAAACTTTCGAAAGAGCATTTAAATTTTCATAATATGATATAGTGAATTTTTCTTCAACACCCTTTAATTCAGACGATTTTTTGTCTGGAGAACAAACAACAAAGAAGTACAAGAACTACTTGATGCACTGAGCCAGGAAATCGAGATGTATGGTATGAAAATCAAAGTCAAAGCCACCTCCATAGAGGCCATGAAGGCCCTTGGAGGAGTGGAAGGTAAAGGCTTACACCATTGTTAACCTCGGCACGTGATGGCACGCCTGGCCGCCTTTGCCCCCAGGAATTAACCTGGTAATCATTTTTGGTGTAGGCTGAGTGAACCTCAGGGCCATATGCACCTCCGGAAGTGGAAATCTCGTTTCTTAAATTGTACGACTTCCTGACGGGGATTCGAACCCACGTCCTTCCGGGCGAATCGAGCACGCCTTTACCGCCTCGGCCAGGCAGCCCCTGGTATGAAAAACAGTGCAGAGAAAAAGCAAGACCATGGCGATGCCAAGTGAAGAAACACAAGGGAATGGCGTTGTGAAAATTGGTGGTCAAAGCATTGAAATTGTTGACAGTTTCAAATACCTAGGGAGTGAATTAAGCAGAATACAAGGCTGGACATGGAGATTAGCAAAAGAGTGGAACGGGGCAATGCATTCTACCAGAGTGCAGGAAACTTTGTCTGGAATAAGAATGTCAATCAATCAATCAATCAATCAATACTGATCTGCATTTAGGGCAGTCGCCCAGGTGGCAGATTCCCTATTTGTTGTTTTCCTAGCCTTTTCCTAAATGATTTCAAAGAAATTGGAAATTTATTGAACATCTCTCTTGGTAAGTTATTCCAATCCCTAACTCCCCTTCCTATAAATGAATATTTGCCCCAGTTTGTCCTCTTGAATTCCAACTTTATCTTCATATTGTGATCCTTCCTACTTTTATAAACGCCATTCAAACTTATTCGTCTACTAATGTCATTCCACGCCATCTCTCCGCTGACAGCCCGGAACATACCACTTAGTCGAGCAGCTCTTCTTCTTTCTCTCAATTCTTCCCAACCCAAATATTGCAACATTTTTGTAACGCTACTCTTTTGTCGGAAATCGCCCAGAACAAATCGAGCTGCTTTTCTTTGGATTTTTTCCAGTTCTTGAATCAGGTAATCCTGGTGAGGGTCCCACACACTGGAACCATACTCTAGTATGTGTTGAGAGATAACGTAAAAACAAAACAAAAATGTATTATGCACCCATATTGACCAATGCAGCTGAGAGTTGGACAATGACAGGTAGAGAGGAGAGTAGAATTCAAGCCAGCAAGGTGAAATACTTAAGAAGTTTGATAGAAAAGACAAGGAAGCAAAGACTGGGATGCGAAGATATAAGAAAGGAGGTCGGAATGGAAAACCTAAACGTGAGAATTGATAGGAGTAAACTAAGATAGACCGGGCATGTTGGCCGTGCGGTTAGGGGCGCGCAGCCGTGAGCTTGCATCCGCGAATTAGTCGGTTAGAACCCTTCTGTCGACAGCCCTGAAGATGTTTATCCGTGGATTCCTATATTCACTCTAGGCAAATGCTTGGGATATACCTTAATTAAGGCCACGGTCGCTTCCTTCACACTCCTAGGTCTTTCCCATCCCACCTGTGTCGATGAGACGTAAAACAAACTGATAGCTGTAAAGTAAGATGGTCTGGACATGTAAAGAGGATGGAGAAGGAAAGAATAGCATAACAGATAATGGAGATGAAGTTTGAGGGAAAGGGAGCGAGAGGGAGACCAAGAAGAAGGTGGAGATAAAGAGAAGCGCAAGAAGAAGAAGAAACCTGCACAGGGACAAAATGATGCAAGAGGAAGGGGAGAGGAAGGTGAAGAAGAGCCATAAATGCTCCGACCTGGCAGGAGCTGGATGAGGGGAAAGGGGGATGAAGATAATAATATTGAACTTTGCTAAATTTATTATTCTTGCTTCCAAAATATGAACATTGCGATCTAACCAATGTTAAATTTATTTATTTATTTATTTATTTATTTATTTATTTATTTATTTATTTATTTATTTATACATTACATACATACATACATACATGCATACATACATACATACATACATACATACATACATACATACATACATACATACATTGCATTATAGACTGCTATGCCTTTCAGCGTTCAGTCTGCAAGCCTCTGTGAATTTACGAAACGTCGCCACAATCCTCGATTTGCAATTAGTGTTGTGGCCTCATTTAGTTCTATACCTCTTATCTTTAAATCGTTAGAAACCGAGTCTAACCATCGTCGTCTTGGTCTACCTCTACTTCTCTTACCCTCCACAGCAGAGTCCATTATTCTCCTAGTGAAACCGTACAGTGTCCTGTACAGCTCATTGAAATTATAGGTGCCTTTCTACTTCATTAAAATCACTCCTAAAGGTCGCGTCATTGGTAGCAGTATGGGCGATGGGGATCGAGCGGCGTCCGGCCAGAATGGAACCCGCGAAAGAGCGCCTGGAAAACAAAGGGAAGACAGAGCAGGAGCCAAGCCCCCGCGAAAATACCCTCTCAACTTGCAGAGAGAGCTAGAAGAGGACGCGATGCTGGAGTAGTCAGATACGCCCCGAGGTGTGGCTTAGCTTCCCAGAGTTCCAGACTAACATGAGGAACTTCCGGTTTTTTATGCACGTGTTACGGGTGCCAACGTCGGATTTTGGCGCGTAAAAATGGGATGATATTTTGATCCAGACGTAGGAAAATTATGTGAGACGCACCAATGAATAGAGCTGAATTTTCTGCGTTTCCCAGACTAAAAATATGTAATAATTTATTCAGGGGGAGAAAGGAGGTCACCGAATGTCCAGATGTAACATATTGCTAACACATGTGAATACAACAGCGTCACCCAAGCTAAGAGCCGCGCTCAAAAGAAGACTCCACCCCCAAGGGACGCTAATGAATTAATCAAAAGCGGGAAGCAAATTGCATAAAAACAGCCGATCGTAGGTCCAGCACGCCTTGCTCAAATGAAAGAGGAGATAGAGGGCCACAAGATGCACTATTTAAATGTCTTCAATTCTTGGTATGAAAGGAGCTCTTGTCCTTAATGAACCGTGAACGTTTACGCCCCCAGGCTTCCGTCGGGGAAAATAATATAGGCCGGGCTGGCCATCGCAGAAGACAGTTCTTTGCGGGTCGTTGAAAAGGGACATTGTGTCACGTTGTGCCACAGTTTTACAGTCCGAACCCATTGTCCGCTTACTAAGAGTGTTATTGTGTCAATCGTGGCCGTGAAGTACAAAGCCTTTGCGAAGTGTAAACGGGAGGCCAAACGAGCCTGGGTAAAGTGTCTCTGGGCCGCGTGTCAAACTAGTTAATCCGCGAGCATAATTTACAAACGAATAGCGGAAGACGGCTGGGACAGTGCCGGATTAAATGAGTCAATGATATTCATAAATTGGTATCACCCAAAGTGTTACTCTGAATCCGGGTGCTCGAGTCTCGTGAGCCACCCGATCCCTGTTGTGAACGCGCCCGCCGTGTTTTGAAAGACCGGCTTTTTCGTGGTGTAAACTCATGAAATAGAGGCCGAGTGACGAGTGGTGAAGTGTTACCTATTTTGGATTACTGTAAGATTTCAGCTGTGAACGAGTTCCCCAGGATGTCGGTTTTGTATGGACCAGGGATGAAGGACTGCACGCCCGCCACCAGCCCCGGGGTCATGCAGCACTAAACTCCACCATGGGTCTCCCGTGGAAGGAAAAACAACGGCCACCAAACAGATGAGTGATGTCCAAATCTAATTTCTTAAGCATGATAATGTAACCGGGGATAGGATTAGCTTTCTTTTGTAAATATCAAAATGTTGTAAGATAATGCATGTCCTAATATGAAAATTTTATTGATCTTTATAATGTTGAAGTAAATTCAAGGGAGCTGAATTCCCGGATGACCCATTTTTTTTCTTAATCATTAGCTTATCGTGAGGGTTATTTTTAGTAATATGTAGAATGTCCTAGCAAATATGGGAACACGGTTAGGAGAATATTTGAGTTCCCCTTAGGGGTGGCTGGAACAATAATGCTGGCGAGCAGGGAAAACCATGTCAAAATGTTGTTAGTTACTGTCCCACGTGGCTATCGTATATGCCGGGGAAACTCATGGGTCAGTCAGACAATGCATGCCTAGCTTACACATATAATCAGTGCATGTACAGCAAGAGAGAAGAAATCCCGACCGGGAGAGGTATATGCTGTGTTATTTAGGTAGTTGTGAGGGACCATGTCCAAGTCTCCCGTGATTTTTGATTAATTGGCCAGAATGTTTGGAGTGTTTTTTAAATCTATAGCCGGGGTGAGACCCAGAGGCAGGAGTCTCTAATCTTTGGTCAAAAGATTTAAATATAGGTATATTTCCTGTGCGAGGAGCGAGGAGTATGGAAAAAGTGGACTGAGGAGTCATGAGAGCCCTATGCCCAAGGAAAGAAGATACGCGATATGAGACGTAATGAGAGGGCCGAATGCCCGAGGAATTTACGATGAGATGAGTTAGAAGTGATCGTGCCCACAGTCGGCGTTCAGCGGTAGTAATGAGAAGGGAGAGAATAAAAGTGTATTTCTTGGGAACTCAGCGGTAAGATGATGTAAACAAATGAAATGGGCCAGGGATATGTGCCCCGGCTGGCCATGGTAATTGAGAGGTGTCAAGAACCTGCCGTGGCTAATGAATGAGTGATGGCTGTAGTAGCGAATGACCTTCCTTTTTTTGTGAGTATTTGCTCCTCGCCCCCTCACGACAGAGCTGGTCCCGCTGTGCTATTATAGTTAAGGTTTGAGGCTATGGGCTTCTCCCGTAAATTGCTGTTGTTTAACTGGTCCAACTAAAACACTGCCGGCAATGATATTATCACGCTGATTTAGAAGGTATTTAATAAATGAGTAGGGATCTCCCCCAGATATCCGGTGATATGAGACTGTAGCTAGTCTAGGGATTTTCAGAAAACCACAGTACCTCTCGGTCGGGAGTCGGCCAGTTCGACCCTGGATCATGATGGCGCCCTTGAGCGAGCTGCCCCAAGCTTGCGCCTTGGGCCGCAGACAGTGATAACCATGCTGTTTCTTTCTAGGAATTGCTCTCCTTTATGCATGAAGTGTATATATACATATATCTGTGTATGTTTCGTAATTATGTGCATATATTTTTGAGTTCAAACAGAACCTTTGTACAACGTTGCGTGGTCTTGGTGATAGATGAGCAAGTCCGGGGTTTAGCTAAATGGTATGTGTGTTTGTTTGTGTATTATGCAAATGTTTCTTTTAATATGGTAATTATGTAGCGTAGGCCCCGGTTATTTTCGTGCTAAGAACAGGAGGTAATATGTGAGTAGGGACATCAGATCATCTCACGGTGTGATCGACAGAATAATATAAAAATGTCATGAACGGTATGAACTAATGAGGAAAGATGAACGATAGCAATCGCGAAACCTCAATTACACCGTTATGCAGACGACGCCCATGGGCGATTCATATTTTAAAGTGATCGTTATTTTCTTTGCCTCCCATATGCGGAGAGTTCATTGTATAGAGCTGTATCAATTTCTTTAACATGTCATATTTGAATAAATTAGTATTCGTAACCCCTATTTTATGATTCTTGTCATTTGTAGCAGTGCTAAGCAGTATCCAGTAGGCATTTGAACCCAGAGATCCTACTTTCATATTATATACATAAGGCTCCATCTTAAGTATTTGTTTCTTTTTTTTTCTTTCTTTCGAACGTACCACTCCCCAAGTGCTCAGGCTGCCGGGCCAGCACAGAAAGTAGGAAGGGGAGCGGTTCGAAGCTCGTTAAGCAATTCGACCCGCTCTTCAATCCAATCTCATCCGTAGGTGTTTACCCCGTTACGCGGAGGCATTCTTATGCGTGGGTCATCCATTCGAGGCCCGGAAGGGTGTATACTTTGCGCCCTCCGGGGCGGGCCATTGTTTATAGTTTACGCTGGAGCATTTTTAGTAAGAGATAGGCCGCCCACAGGGAGGATTGTGTGCTATGATGGTGTTAAATTGCCAGGTTCGTGCCACAGTCTGATTACATTTGGTATCGAACGGGTTGGCAGTTATTTGAAATGGAGTACCCGCCACGTAACCGAACGGATGGAGACGTTAAGCACATGTCCGAAGTGCTAAGATTCATAATTATAGATTGGATACTGCAATGGTTGTTCAGATTGTGTGATACTCAGCAGGACTGTCATGGTCATCGTACGGGTGTGCGTAAGACACAACTCGTGATGATAACTCACACAAGATCAGCCATGAAAGGGAGCGACGTGAATAATAAATAGGATAGGAAAATGACAAGAACAGAAAAATCATGTGTCCAGTTTAAGTGGAGATCCGCAAGAGTGTCGCTCATAAATTAAAATTGGTACCCGGGACAGACTATGAAGTTGTCATTTCTTTGGGAGACAATGTTATGGTTCTCTCAGTGTGAGGTTAAAACGGCCGGAAAAATTCTTCAAATTTCGCCAGCTACGGGTATCAGCCAAAGAGTGTGCGCTGAGGTAACAACATTTGGCAGATATAAATATTTTTTTTTCGAGAGGGCTTTAGACGCCGCGGATAAGAGCAGGGTACCTCAACCCAGGCTCTAATTTTTGCGCAGTGACGGATGCGATGTTGCCAGTTTGAGACGGGTAATTGTCTGCTAACGTTATCTTATCAATCTCAAGGTGATAACATCCATTTGTGACTGGGGTATGCCTTGTTTCCGGCATACGTAAAATCGAGCCCACGGTAGGCCGCGCGCGAGACTGGAAAACTTATTCCAGGTTAAAAGGGCTAACGTAGAATCAGTATTATTATTGTTATTATTATTTTCGAGTGATATGATGAAATTTCCTATACAATGAATGGTGACGTTAATATGGTAGGGGGCGTGACACAAGCCGTTTGTAGGCCCAGTTTGGATTGATTTGTTGGAATTTCGAGTAAGGTTAGGTCACGCTGAAATTTGTATTAAATATTTGAATGTATCTATGCTTTCTGTCGATTACCGGTGGTCAATTTTCTGCCCACGGGAGATCCGCTTTCTCCAAAATTGAATTTAATATGGACACGGAGGTCATGAGGGATATGATGCGCCAATTATTGGCAGAACGCGAAGAAAAGGCAAAGGAAGACAGGGACCTTTCAAAGGAACAGTTAGAGAGAATGACGGAACGTGCAAATCAGCAGGCAGCAGATGTTAAAGCGCAGTTCGACAAGCAGGGAGAACTTTTAAAGGAACATTTCGAAGAAAAATTAGGCAAGCAGGCAGCAGGCTTTAAGGCTCAGTTTGACAGGCAGTCAGAGCTTCGCCAGGCTCAGGCGGCTACGAATAAGGCTTCGTTAGACGAGCTCGCAGAGGATATGAGATTAGGGCGTGAACGCAGCGACGAGAACGCCGCCAGACTGGAGGCAAAGATGACCGAGGCGTTAGAGGGGAAGTTAGAGGACGTCATCCAGCAATTAAAGCAAGTGGAGATTAGGGTGACAAATAGGATCGACGTGACGGACACCAGGGTAAGCGCGTGCGATGAAGAGATGGAGAAGGTGAGCACCCGCGTAGAGGATGTTGCAAGAGACGTGCTGGATACCAAGGCGGAAGTCCAAGAACTAAGGACACGGACGACGGAGGCCCTCGACAAAGTGGCGAATGAACTCAGTGACAGCATAGCCCAAGTGCAGGATACTGCGACAACCAAATTCAAGGAGGTCCAGACGCAGATGTACGATGAGGTCGAGAAGCTACGGAAGGAGATGACCGAAGAAATGGGAGTTGGACGGATCTGTAAAGTTTCTACAGAACATATAGTGAAAGGAGATAGGAACAACGGAGTAGAGAAGGTGGCCACTAAAAGGGATACCGAAATAGACGCATCCGAAACCCAGGGTGACGTCGAGGTAGATGAAACTGACATACGGCGACCACCAGGCTCGGAGATGTGTGACATGGCTGGCGGAGTGTACTCAAGAGTGGAAGAGATAATGGAGATAATAGATGACGTCGTGATAAGCCATCTGGAGTCGAGAGAAGAAGTAGAAACTGAATTGGTAGGAGCAGGAACAGCGAGAACGGCTAATGACATAGAAGCGTCAGTTGGAGGTACTGGGGAGTCGAACTCAGGACTAGAAGATAGGGAGTCACGTGTACATCAGGCAGATATCGAACTCAAACCAGAAGACTTAGTGGAAAGAGATGCGAACCCAGATGTCGAAAAGAAGTTCGAGATGGAAAGGTCAAGGAATGGAGCCAGGGAGTGTGACTCGTTAATGGACATAGCAATAGCCGTGGAACAGAGGGACACAAACTGCTGGGAGCAGGTAGTGAACTCCAAAGAAGAAAGGAAGGCATGGGGTCATCTGGGAGCAGAGCTGAAAGAAGGGGGCGAGCTATCTTTAAGTACCAAGGCCATTATGAGTGGACAAGAGGCGACAGGTGTATCCCTAGCTTATAATGAAAGAAAGGTCGCCAATGTAAATGTAATGGGAGACGTAAGTACGGGCGCTAATTCTCGTACGGAGCTAAGCGAACAGGTGATGGAGAACAAACAGTTTCAACCGGCTGGAGAATCGAACTGGGTATCTCAGCCCAGAGGACGGAAGAAGAAGGCGTCAGGTCGAAATAAAGGACGATACCGCTACAAGTACGGATGGTTCGCTAGACGGAGAAAGCTGCAGTTAAGAAGAGAGGAGCGACGCAACGGATGAATCATGATATCGCGACCAGTGAAGCGCACCTTACGTAATAATAGAGCTCGGAAGAAGGAGGACCGGTGCTGCTACGGGAACGTTAGCACAGGAAGGAAGAAAGAAGGGAAGAGTTGTGAACCTCATCCTAAGAAATGCAGAGGCAGGGGCATCCAATTAGACCCCCACGTCTCAGATTACGATCCCGGAGGGCGAAGAGAGGATCTACAGGAGTGATAGCGAATTGTGGTCGCACGAGGAACTGTATATTATGTAAATAAATTTCACCATAATTGTAAGCAAATGCTTTTTTGTCGCATATTTTAAGGGGGCACGAATATATTATTAATTACGCATCAGATGAGACCAAGTTGGAATCGACGGGCGTCCAGAAAGAGTAAAACTGAACTTGTGTGAAGACAACGGTGCAAGATGTCCAGGCATAAGCCGAGAAGAGTCTGAGAGCGAGGAATTATTACCATAGTTTGCAGAACTCTACATCGGAACCTAGAGAATAACACTTACGAAGTACAGTCAATGGACGGAAGAACAGAGACCACATACCACGCTGCGTATCTCAAATTTTACCACGCCCAGGACAACACCCTGAAGAAGGTCCGGATGAAGAAGAACCAGGAGAAGCCGGGGATGACGAGGACAACCCGGATCAAATGGAAGAAATGGAAGCCGATGAAGAAGATGATGCCGTGAATCACATTGTTTTCGAAGAAGGGAACGAGTCCGAGGCATCAGCCTGTGAAGATTGTCCAGAATGCTCTGAGAGGACCGGTATTAGGAACGCTTTAATTAATCTGTGCTACCAGATACAACTGGAAAACACAGAGTTGACCGAGAAGGTCTACAAGTTACGCGAACATGACCAGTGACTACTTTCCGAGACAGTTGAAAAGGAAAGAAAAATCCCGAGTTCGTGACTTTTCTTTGATGAAGCAGGGGGAGAATGAAACCGTACAGTGTCCTGTACAGCTCATTGGAATTATAGGTGCCTTTCTACTTCATTAAAATCACTCCTAAAGGTCGCGTCATTGGTAGCAGTATGGGCGATGGGGATCGAGCGGCGTCCGGCCAGAATGGAACCCGCGAAAGAGCGCCTGGAAAACAAAGGGAAGACAGAGCAGGAGCCAAGCCCCCGCGAAAATACCCTCTCAACTTGCAGAGAGAGCTAGAAGAGGACGCGATGCTGGAGTAGTCAGATACGCCCCGAGGTGTGGCTTAGCTTCCCAGAGTTCCAGACTAACATGAGGAACTTCCGGTTTTTTATGCACGTGTTACGGGTGCCAACGTCGGATTTTGGCGCGTAAAAATGGGATGATATTTTGATCCAGACGTAGGAAAATTATGTGAGACGCACCAATGAATAGAGCTGAATTTTCTGCGTTTCCCAGACTAAAAATATGTAATAATTTATTCAGGGGGAGAAAGGAGGTCACCGAATGTCCAGATGTAACATATTGCTAACACATGTGAATACAACAGCGTCACCCAAGCTAAGAGCCGCGCTCAAAAGAAGACTCCACCCCCAAGGGACGCTAATGAATTAATCAAAAGCGGGAAGCAAATTGCATAAAAACAGCCGATCGTAGGTCCAGCACGCCTTGCTCAAATGAAAGAGGAGATAGAGGGCCACAAGATGCACTATTTAAATGTCTTCAATTCTTGGTATGAAAGGAGCTCTTGTCCTTAATGAACCGTGAACGTTTACGCCCCCAGGCTTCCGTCGGGGAAAATAATATAGGCCGGGCTGGCCATCGCAGAAGACAGTTCTTTGCGGGTCGTTGAAAAGGGACATTGTGTCACGTTGTGCCACAGTTTTACAGTCCGAACCCATTGTCCGCTTACTAAGAGTGTTATTGTGTCAATCGTGGCCGTGAAGTACAAAGCCTTTGCGAAGTGTAAACGGGAGGCCAAACGAGCCTGGGTAAAGTGTCTCTGGGCCGCGTGTCAAACTAGTTAATCCGCGAGCATAATTTACAAACGAATAGCGGAAGACGGCTGGGACAGTGCCGGATTAAATGAGTCAATGATATTCATAAATTGGTATCACCCAAAGTGTTACTCTGAATCCGGGTGCTCGAGTCTCGTGAGCCACCCGATCCCTGTTGTGAACGCGCCCGCCGTGTTTTGAAAGACCGGCTTTTTCGTGGTGTAAACTCATGAAATAGAGGCCGAGTGACGAGTGGTGAAGTGTTACCTATTTTGGATTACTGTAAGATTTCAGCTGTGAACGAGTTCCCCAGGATGTCGGTTTTGTATGGACCAGGGATGAAGGACTGCACGCCCGCCACCAGCCCCGGGGTCATGCAGCACTAAACTCCACCATGGGTCTCCCGTGGAAGGAAAAACAACGGCCACCAAACAGATGAGTGATGTCCAAATCTAATTTCTTAAGCATGATAATGTAACCGGGGATAGGATTAGCTTTCTTTTGTAAATATCAAAATGTTGTAAGATAATGCATGTCCTAATATGAAAATTTTATTGATCTTTATAATGTTGAAGTAAATTCAAGGGAGCTGAATTCCCGGATGACCCATTTTTTTTCTTAATCATTAGCTTATCGTGAGGGTTATTTTTAGTAATATGTAGAATGTCCTAGCAAATATGGGAACACGGTTAGGAGAATATTTGAGTTCCCCTTAGGGGTGGCTGGAACAATAATGCTGGCGAGCAGGGAAAACCATGTCAAAATGTTGTTAGTTACTGTCCCACGTGGCTATCGTATATGCCGGGGAAACTCATGGGTCAGTCAGACAATGCATGCCTAGCTTACACATATAATCAGTGCATGTACAGCAAGAGAGAAGAAATCCCGACCGGGAGAGGTATATGCTGTGTTATTTAGGTAGTTGTGAGGGACCATGTCCAAGTCTCCCGTGATTTTTGATTAATTGGCCAGAATGTTTGGAGTGTTTTTTTAAATCTATAGCCGGGGTGAGACCCAGAGGCAGGAGTCTCTAATCTTTGGTCAAAAGATTTAAATATAGGTATATTTCCTGTGCGAGGAGCGAGGAGTATGGAAAAAGTGGACTGAGGAGTCATGAGAGCCCTATGCCCAAGGAAAGAAGATACGCGATATGAGACGTAATGAGAGGGCCGAATGCCCGAGGGATTTACGATGAGATGAGTTAGAAGTGATCGTGCCCACAGTCGGCGTTCAGCGGTAATAATGAGAAGGGAGAGGATAAAAGTGTATTTCTTGGGAACTCAGCGGTAAGATGATGTAAACAAATGAAATGGGCCAGGGATATGTGCCCCGGCTGGCCATGGTAATTGAGAGGGGTCAAGAACCTGCCGTGGCTAATGAATGAGTGATGGCTGTAGTAGCGAATGACCTTCCTTTTTTTTGTGAGTATTTGCTCCTCACCCCCTCACGACAGAGCTGGTCCCGCTGTGCTATTATAGTTAAGGTTTGAGGCTATGGGCTTCCCCCGTAAATTGCTGTTGTTTAACTGGTCCAACTAAAACACTGCCGGCAATGATATTATCACGCTGATTTAGAAGGTATTTAATAAATGAGTAGGGATCTCCCCCAGATATCCGGTGATATGAGACTGTAGCTAGTCTAGGGATTTTCAGAAAACCACAGTACCTCTCGGTCGGGAGTCGGCCAGTTCGACCCTGGATCATGATGGCGCCCTTAAGCGAGCTGCCCCAAGCTTGCGCCTTGGGCCGCAGACAGTGATAACCATGCTGTTTCTTCCTAGGAATGGCTCTCCTTTATGCATGAAGTGTATATATACATATATCTGTGTATGTTTCGTAATTATGTGCATATATTTTTGAGTTCAAACAGAACCTTTGTACAACGTTGCGTGGTCTTGGTGATAGATGAGCAAGTCCGGGGTTTAGCTAAATGGTATGTGTGTTTGTTTGTGTATTATGCAAATGTTTCTTTTAATATGGTTATTATGTAGCGTAGGCCCCGGTTATTTTCGTGCTAAGAACAGGAGGTAATATGTGAGTAGGGACATCAGATCATCTCACGGTGTGATCGACAGAATAATATAAAAAATGTCATGAACGGTATGAACTAATGAGGAAGGATGAACGATAGCAATCGCGAAACCTCAATTACACCGTTATGCAGACGACGCCCATGGGCGATTCATATTTTAAAGTGATCGTTATTTTCTTTGCCTCCCATATGCGGAGAGTTCATTGTATAGAGCTGTATCAATTTCTTTAACATGTCATATTTGAATAAATTAGTATTCGTAACCCCTATTTTATGATTCTTGTCATTTGTAGCAGTGCTAAGCAGTATCCAGTAGGCATTTGAACCCAGAGATCCTACTTTCATATTATATACATAAGGCTCCATCTTAAGTATTTGTTTCTTTTTTTTCTTTCTTTCGAACGTACCACTCCCCAAGTGCTCAGGCTGCCGGGCCAGCACAGAAAGTAGGAAGGGGAGCGGTTCGAAGCTCGTTAAGCAATTCGACCCGCTCTTCAATCCAATCTCATCCGTAGGTGTTTACCCCGTTACGTAGAGGCATTCTTATGCGTGGGTCATCCATTCGAGGCCCGGAAGGGTGTACTAGGTAACCTATCCTCCTCCATTCGCCTCACATGACCCCACCACCGAAGCCAGTTTATGCGTACAGCTTCATCCATCGAGTTCATTCCTAAATTAGCCTTTATCTCCTTATTCCGAGTACCCTCCTGCCATTGTTCCCACCTGTTTGTACCAGCAATCATTCTTGTTACTTTCATGTCTGTTACTTCTAACTAATGAATAAGATATCCTGAGGCCACCCAGCTTTCGCTCCCGTAAAGCAAAGTTGGTCTGAAAACAGACCGATGTAAAGATAGTTTCGTCTGGGAGCTCACTTCCTTCTTACAGAATACTGTTGATCGCAGCTGCGAGCTCACTGCATTAGCTCTACGACACCTTGATTCAATCTCACTTACTATATTACCATCCTGGGAGAACACACAACCTAAATACTTGAAATTATCGACCTGTTCCAGCTTTGTATCACCTACCTGACATTCAACTCTGTTGAATTTCTTACCTACTGACATCAATTAATCTTCGAGAGGCTAATTTTCATACCATACTCATTGCACCTATTTTCTAGTTCCCAGATATTAGACTGTAGGCTTTCGGCACAATCTGCCATTAGGACGAAATCGTCAGCATAGGCCAGACTGCTTACTACATTTCCACCTAATTGAATCCCTCCCTGCCATTTTATACCTTTCAGCAGATGATCCATGTAAACTACGAACAGCAAAGGTGAAAGATTACAGCCTTGTCTAACCCCTGTAAGTACCCTGAACCAAGAACTCATTCTACCATCAATTCTCACTGAAACCCAATTGTCAACATAAATGCCTTCGATTGCTTTTAATAATCTGCCTTTAATTCCATAGTCCCCCAGTATGGCGAACATCTTTTCCCTCGGTACCCTGTCATAAACTTTCTCTAGATCTACAAAACATAAACACAACTGCCTATTCCTCTCGTAGCATTTATTTATTTATTTATTTATTTATTTATTTATTTATTTATTTATTTATTTATTTATTTATTTATTTATTTATTTATTTATTTATTTGTACTTCCTACAATGATAGGCTGCCTAAATCTGACAAATTATACCATAATTTTAAAATAATGTTGAATGCATTTTTAACCATTGAGTTAGTCCTTCTCGTATAGAGCACTAAAACGTGGTTTCTAACAATGGCCAAGGAGGCTAAATCGCAATGTACTGTGGATTCATGGGGATACGATCACTTTTCAAAAACTGAACTATACCCGTATTATTAAGAGAAGAGTTTTAAGAGATAGAGCTGGAGGAAGGAGCATTGCACAGTGTTGCCACATTCCCGCATTCCTTTCTCCTTCCCTTCGCTTCCGGCTCAATTGTCCGTTCGTTCTTTCAGACCGCTGTGTTCTATTGTACGTAACTCACAAGTGAGAGGTTGGACTACTCCAAGCAACACGAGCTGACCAGCAGGCTTATCTCTATGGCAACCGCAACGGAACTACTCACGCTTCCATGGCAACCACAAGTGGGTCCGCCCACGTTTACATGGCAACAATACCCCCTACTCCCTTCTCCCCACCCACGCAGGCAATAAACGGACCTCCCTCGAAGAACTGTCAGAACGCATGTTTCAATATTACGACTATAATAACATTGATATGGTTCCTCTTACTCCGATGAAAAGCCAGTTCTGCAGCCTTTAAGCACCTTATATCTGAGGCACCAAAGATATGCAGTACATTAGCACGAACATTTAGGTAACGAACTAGACGGAAAATAACTCCTCTCTTAGTTTTCGTCAAATGTTTAAACATATTTTAAGCCGGTGCTGTTGTGAACTTATTAATAAATGTAAATGCTTTTCGATGCTTTTTAAATGGCACGTGATTAATTGAACGAAGTATGCTTGGCAACTGCGTGAACTTAATCATTACTGATGGCTGTGTCAAAGTACTCTGGTTCAAAAAGATAAATCTAACACAATTATACAGAACACTTTCTTTTTCGTTCAAAAGGCAATCTGTTACCAGTCATGATTTTTGTATTAAACTTATTCCTTTACTGACGAATGGAAACAAGGGAGCGTGCTTACGCAAACTCTAGTTTCTTCGAGATGTCCCGTACAGTTTCTGACAAACAGAGACGAGTGTCTCGGCCTGTGTGTGGTTGACCCAAGACAATGTTAACTTCGTTGTCGAATCTGGCTTTGGCAACCATGACATGGAGTGACGAAAGGACTTCCCTCTAAAGATCAAGCTACCTTTACCAGGTTTGGAGCGAGGATCCTAGCGTCCAGAAGTCAGCACTTGTCCTTTAATCCACAGAGGAAGCTAATAGTAAATAAATATTAGAGTCCTTGTGTATGGGCTGGGATACGAAGGGTTATCTTCTGATCACCGGAGCTGTCGTGGTTGAAGCACCATGTCAAGGCATGTTATACCATATTATGTTGAGAAAAGTGTTTTGAAAGAGCTGTTTATGCCGTCAGCGATGATCAATACTTCACCAAACGCCGTCGTATAAAGGAAAGTATATTTTCGCTCTTCGTTAAGAGCAGGAAACGCTACTCAGTGTGTAAAACATGCACGTTATTGAGATCAAAATTAGGTCATGCCCCACTTAACCTTAGACACGCGATATATTTCACCCAACCCTCGCCATTACCTTTACATTAGGGCACGACTTAAAGTAAATTTAACTTCCCTTCCCTGGTCTGAACAGTTTCCCTTAGTGATGGGCTAGCGACGGAATCGAGTAGAATCGAGTAATGTGCTCTTAGAATCGGTATACTCGACTCCAGCCTCGAGTCCAAGCATACTAGTGTCGCTATCAGTGGACATATCTCAGAACTATAATCTATTGTACTGGATTGCACGGCATTCAGGGTCATCCACAGAATATTTTTGTGATGTGGATTGCAATATGTTTGCTGCTGATGATTGGTTTTATTGAGTCATCGGTCGTCAATAATTTGATTGTTACGATAATTATTATCATCATAGGCAAAGTATTTATGACTTACTAACAAACCATCAACTTGAGAGATAGACACGTAGGACCGAAGATGAGCGTAGGACGGGGACAATTTCCACACTGTGGTGGGGACCTTTTCTAATGTCGATAACGGCAGCGTTCTATTATTATTGTTATTATTACTTTTATTACTGTGCAGCCTGGAAGTAGCCACCAGGGATTTGTTGATAGCTATGAAATATTATTCCCGCGACGTCCTTGTAGGAAAACGTGTAATAATATTGTGCGAAATAATGACAATATTACTGCCAGAGAATTTATTACAAAGATACATGTGTAGCGCGTTCAGAAACATACATGTGCTGTAGTATCACTTATTGTTACTGTCCAACGCGTTGGCTGAATGGTCAGAGTACTAGCCTTCGGATCAGAGGGTCCTGGGTTCGATTCCCGGCTGGTTCGGGGATTTTAATCGCTTCTGATTAATTCTCCTGGCTCGGGGACTGGATGTTTTTGTCCGTCCCAACACTCTCCTCTTCATATTCACACAACACACTACACTACAAATTACCACAGAAACACGAAAGTTCGGTTAGGGGCGCGCGGCTGTGAGCTTGCATCCAGGAGATAGTGGATTCGAATCCCACTGTCGACAGCCGCATCTTTCCACTTCCTAGGCCTTTCCTATCTCATCGTCGCCGTAAGACCTATCTGTGTCGGTACTGCTTACATCCCGCCGCTATTCTTCGACCTTCGCTCAACTTCTTAAGACTACACTCGGTTTTGTTCCTTTGCACAGTCATGTGTTGCAATGATAAACGCCAAAACGGAGGGTGTATTTTGTTCATTGCGTTCATTGTTTAGCTAGAACAGAACGACGTTCTGTCTGATTATTTGCTTCGTGTACATACATCACATTCCGGACGCCTAATCCTAATACCCTACATTATATCTGCCGAAAGTATGATGTAAGTATAAACTATTCATCTGTCCCCTCGGACGATTGTAGGCATACCGTGACAGTGAAAAAAATGAAATGGCGTATGGCTTTTAGTGCCGGGAGATCCCAGGAGGGGTTCGGCTCGCCAGGTGCAGGTCTTTTGATTTGACTTCCGTAGGCGGCCTGCGCGTCGTGATGAGGATGAAATGATGATGAAGCAACACATACACCCAGCCCCCGTGCCAGGGAAATTAACCAATGATGGTTAAAATTCCCGACCTTGCCGGGAATCGAACCCGGGACCCTGTGACCAAAGGCCAACACTCTAACCATTTAGCCATGGAGCAGGACACAGTGACAGTGATTTTAAATAATAATAATAATAATAATAATAATAATAATAATAATAATAATAATAATAATAATAATAGTAATAATAATAATAATAATAATGTTATGAGTTTTACGTCCAACTGCGTACATTTTTATGGTTTTCGGAGATGCCGAGGTGCCGGAATTTAGTCGCCCAGGAGTTCTTTCATGTGCCAGCAATTCTACCGACACGAGGCTGACGTATCTGAGCACCTTCAAATATCATCGGACTAAACCAGTATCGAACCTGCCAAGTTGGGCTCAGAAGTCCAGATAACTATGCTATCATTATTAGAACAGATGGGATATTCAGTGGAGTGGGTGAGAGACGCCGTGAACTTATATTTTCATACTTTATTATGCGTATGTAGTTGTAGTATTATCTTTCGCAAGTCATCATCAAATTCAGATTATTTATTTTGCTCACTCATTAAGAATATTTATATCGTACCGGTCTATCGCAATCCCATAGAACCTCGGCGACCACTTGTACATATGCTCCATCCATCCAACAGCGGGCGAGAGAGCGAACGTGTGACGTCATGCTGTCATCGAGTCTTCGCAAGCGATACGAGCCCGAGCCTGGACTCGAAAGAGTCGAGTACCGCGATTCCAAGCATCACTCGCGCACATCACTAGTTTCCCTATATCTCATGTTCACTTTAAGGGGCGTCTGTGTGCTGTACAATTCTCCCATCTGAGTGAACGGCGTATACGTCCTGTGGGAATTCGGCTAAGTATAGTACTGTGGCAGGTGCCGTCGTCAGCGCCGTTGTGCTGCGTTACCAACAGCACCACAGTGAATGACTGTACATTAAATAGAAGATTAATGAATAGTTTCGAACATGTACCTTCGAAGTAGTTTTGGAATACCAAGTGGATGATTTGTAGTTAATGGTTCGCCATTGTCATGTACAGTCAAACTTATGTAACTCGAATGTCTATAACTAGAATTTTTGATATCTCGAAAGGATTTTCGTTTTCCGACATAGTCCTGTATGATTTACGTGTTATATACTTTCTATAATACGAATTGTTTGATACCACGAATAATATTTTCAAGCGCAGATGCAAAATGTGTTTCTGTAACTCGAAATCATGCGTAACATTACGGTTATGCGTACACATGATCCTCACAAAAATCTATTTCCTCTAGAATGAACCTGAACATAACTCATCTCCATATATAAGTATAGTATAAGCTCTACCGGGGGGTACAACTCTACGCCGCACATTCGAATTTTCCGCCTTTTAACTCATCTCCATATATAAGTATAGTATAAGCTCTACCGGAGGGTACAACTCTACGCCGCACATTCGAATTTTCCGCCTTAAAGTACTCCTCTGCAGGAGAAAAAGTGAACTTAAAACTGGACTTACTTAAATTTTTCTTCTGAAGATGTCACTGTGTGAATTTCGACTTGCTTTTGTTTACTATTTATCAAGAAGTGTGGACATTCTCTCATAGATGTCTCTACTAAAAAACTATGATCATGCACCCTGGTGCGAAGTGAAGGAACTTTATTTGAAGAAATGTTTTACTCATAAGTTTTTGTCCTTACTAAATTTCGTTCTTTCATTTGCGGGTTGGCAATATTAATCTTTCCTTCTGCCAGTTTTGAACTTAGCCAATCCAGAATTTCTGTAATTAATTTTTGACCAATCGTGTCTTTCTTCTTCGATTTTGTGTGTAACTGTGTACTGTAGTCAATAAAAGCCTGTGGATGTGTCTTAATTATTCATGAAAGGACTCGTATCTTCCCCAAGGGTATCAAAACTGCTGATTTTCTTGTCTCTCGGCCACTTCATCAACATCTAACTTTGTGTATGGACGTGTAGCAGGAGGCGGGAAGCACCTCTTTCTTCAGGCAGCAGTTCTTCAATAAGGTAATGGCCGCTTAACATCTTTATTTCTTGCTAGGTCAGCAGTTTAACCCGCGGGGAAGGTCCGAAATCGTTACCATGTAACCTATCTCTATAAACATGTAAATTTCTTCCTGTTTATGTAAAAAATTCATATATCTTTAACTGTAAATTGGGGATAGAGAGTGCTTTACCCTCTCGAGCTTCGCTTCATTTTGATTTGAGGTGACTACCTTTTCGTAACCGATTTTCTACTCTTCGTTAATGTGTTAAATTTATTCATTATACGAGTCACCTCCATAGTTTGGGAATAGCCCCTGTTTCATCGGCCTAGTGCCTCTTAGGTTTTAACAAGTTTCATGTAGGCGTGCAAATTCACGCCTCCATTCAGTTTTGCATTTTGGGCCATTTACTTCACCTATTCTTTTTCTACTAAGGCCCAGTAGGTTGGGTACAAGATACCCCCGTTACATTTTGTGTAAGTTGTGCCTTGATGGCAATTTAGTGTAAAGCCTAGTATTGCCTTTAATAGGCGTGGAAAACTGAGAGCGGGTCAGCTCTCTTAAGTATTGGATATGTGCCTCTAGGAGGCTTGACATTGCTAGGTGGGATTTCTGCCCTTTGGTAAATATGTGTTTGTGAGCTGAGAGCTCAGAAATTGTAAAACTTGGGGCTTGAACCCAAATTGTTAAACTGTCTCTAAATCTTGGCTTTTCCTGGTCTTGTATCTGAGTGTCGGTTATTTGTTGACTTGTTGTTATTTGTTAAATTTTGAAATTCAATGTGAAAATTGTTAAGTTTTTCTATATTCGAAAATATAACCTTTAATGAAATTTTAATTCATATCTCGGCTTTGTAGTTAGACCCATTCACCCCAGCACCTTCTTTCACCTCTGCTGTTCTACAGATACCTCGGAACATAAGCAATCCCTACATTTTAGTCAGAGTGTATTGCTTGATTAGCCGCGGAACACAGCAGTTTAAAATCCTACTTTAGGCTACTTCACAACACTGAGAACGCTGTTGATAGGACGGGATGGTGTGAAAGTTGGGAATCCCTGTCCTGCTGGATTGGTCAAGCCTTGGCCAGATTTTGCAATTTTATTCAAGGACATTCATCAGTTGGCGACGACCTGTTGGGGGTTGTCAATAGGATGGAGTACAGTGTTACAACGAATACGAATTTGTAACTATCCAAGATGAGAATCTTCCCTATAAAGGCCTCATAATGTTGGTTTTGAAATACCAAATTGTAGATGTAGAGAAAATATAATAGTAATGGTGGAGTCGAAGTAGTATACACGTATTTCAGCCTCCACAAGCACTTCGACTTTACTTACAACGGGAGGCCACGACGTTCGGATCACGGATTATCTTCATACTTAGGACAACATAATTTGCAAGTAGGAAGGCGTACTACTTAGGCGTTTTCGAGAAAATCAAAGAGAAGTTTTCTCGTCGAATATGTACCAGTGCGTTGCGATCCTGAGCACGAGATGGCAGCGGTCGAGGGGTTAGCGTTCAAGCTCCGTAATCGCTGGATCGAGTCTCACTCATAGCCTTTTTTAACAGTGGTCATCTTCTTTCATACTCATTACAATTCAAAGGCCATAAAATGAAAAAAATACATGTGTTTGTACGAACTTTTATTGAATTTCCAATGTTATTTGGCTGTGTACTATTTTTTTTATTTCATGTCAAAGCGCCCAGGTGCAAAGCAGTTCTGGGTACATTATCCGATTTCACTGTCAGGTATGAGGGAATTAGCAAATCACGACAGGCACACACACATTTTCAGGAAAACTTTATGCATTTGGTCGTTTACTTATCGATAATTATAAATAATATATCTTTCGTAATGATAAACATTAGTAAACAGCCAAATAACATTGGAAATTCAATGAAATTTCATGCAAATACAGGTATTGTTTCATTATATCACGTTTGAATTGTAATATATATGAAGGAATATGACCAACGTTGAAGAAAAGAAACCGATGAGCGGGACTCGATCCAGCGATTACCGAGCTTAAACGCTAATCACTCGACGGTCACCTCTCCTGCTCCTGATCGCAACGTACCGGTACATATTCGACGCGAAGATTCTCTTGTGATTTTCTCGAGAACGCCCAAGTAGTACGACTTACTACTTGTGCATAATGTTGTCCTAATGGACTACTGAAAGTGTACAAAGTTTGAAGATAATCCGATCGGGCGAGTTGGTCGTGCGGTTAGGGGCGCGCAACTGTGAGCTTGCATCCGGAAGATAGTGGGTTCGAATCCCACTGTCGGCAGCCCTGAAGATGGTTTTCCGTGGTTTCCCATTTTCACACGAGGCAAAGGCTGAGGCTGTGCCTTAATTAAGGCCACGGCCACTTCCTTCCCAATCCTAGCATTTTCCTATCCTATCGTCGCCATAATACCTATCTGTGTCGGTGCGACGTAAAGTGAATAGCGAAGATAATCCGTGATCCGAACGTCGTGGCCTCCCCTTGTCAGTTTTGGTGAAAATTCTTTCCAGACAACTTGTGCTGATATGATGTGTGCACATGTCTGTATAAATATATCTGTAGCTGTGACAGGGAAGGGGTTGATCGTCCTCATATGTCAGGTGTCGTACCAGTATTTACTGGAGTTGAAATGAGGGAACCACGAATACCACCTCTAGGAAGACCGAGAAAGTTTCTTTAACTCGTCTATTTACTGAGGATGAGTGCGCCCTGATTTAGTCCTTCGAACTAGACATCTCGTTGCGGAGCCAAGAATCGAAGACACGCCAAATTGTTGACCAAATACTAGACCAACGTCCAGACCAAGCTTGTAATTCAGTGTCCCTAGGTTTAGCTCAATAATTCTTCGCTGTTACCTCTGTGTATTCACGACATCTTCAATATTCGGCATAATACCCCACCTCGAATGCCTCGACTCTTCTCCTGTCTGTCACGCCTAGTGTCCAAGTCTCACTTCCATAGAACCGCTCTACGGATATGTTTTGATCAGTTGTTTTCTGAGCCTCATGTTGATGTTGTTAGTTGTGAAGAGCACAACTTTCTTATTTGAGGCTGTCTTAGGTTGGTTAATTCTAAAAGACAGATCTCATTTACTTCTTCTGTTATCTGTTATTTTACTTCCTAAGTAATGAGTAAACTCTTTGGGCCGATTGCAGAAACGATGATTAGTTTTAAGGCTTAAACAACGTGTACCTAATCAACGTCTGAGTCGATGACGATCTTATATTGCATAAACAATGTTCAGCCGATGTTTAGCTAGACGTCGTTTAAAGTTTCAGTACTGGTTGAAAAATGGAAATGGAAGTATCTTCCATGCAACTCTTTGCTGCTACTACTGAGCTTGATAGCTGCAGTCGCTTGAGTGCGGTCAGTATCCAGTATTCGGGAGATAGAAGGTTCGAACCCCACTGTCGGCAGCCCTGAAAATGGTTTTCTGTGGTTTCCCATTTTCACACCAGGCAGATACAGGAGCTGTACCTTCATTAAGGCCACGGCCGCTTCATTCCCACTCCTAGCCCTTCCGTGTCCCATCGTTGCCATAAGACCTATCTGTGTCGGTGCGAAGTAAAGCAAAAAAAAAAAAAAAAAAAAAGAAAGAAAAACTCCTTGCTTGTCGTTGGGCGGGGCATGCGCCAAACGTTAGTCATCTGTCGTCTTCCTACACATTACTGAAATATGGCTAAGCATGAACATGACTTGGTCACAGATCAAAAGATCGCTTTCTGTGGTAATAACATTTCATAATATTATCGACGCTGAAACAACACGCCACCGTACGAGGAAGTGTAGTTTTGATTATAGTGTTGTTACGGTGAGTCTAATCAATCGGAATAGCTTCTGGGAAGGTGAGATGAAACTATATTACCATGTGATTGAATGAGTTGTAAGGGCCGTGTTGCGGTCACTCCATGTGATATTTGTGCTGGACAAAGTGGAGGCGGGACAGATTTTTCTCCGGGTACTCGGGTTTTCCCTGTCATCTTTCAATCCAGCAACACTCTCCATTAACACCTCATCTGTCAGTCATTTATCATTGTCCCAGAGGAGTGCGACAGGTTTCGGCATCCGCTACATTTCCTATCCTCGCCGGTAGATGGGGGCTTCATTCAATCCATTCCTGACCCGGTCGAACGACTGGAAACGGGCTGAGGATTTTCATTTTTGCTACGGGCCACATAGAAGTAGTTTGCATTCTGGAGATCATCCGTTCGAAACGCACCATTGGCAGCCCTGAAGATTGTTTTCGGTATTTTCCCCATTTGTACATCGGGCAAATACTGGATTTGTTATGGCTACAACTCTTCCTTCCCAGTCCTTGCCTTTCCCTATCTCATAGTTGCCGAAAACTTACCTGAATTACCGCGACGATTATCGGCAACCCCTCCCCCTCCCCCGCACACACCCTACTTTTTAGTGTCACTATTTTGGGTGCTTACTTTGCATTACATGTAATAACTGAATCCCTCCCAGATGATGTATGTAACAGCCCTCTGACGATCAGGACAAGTTTTTCTGATATGAATGTAGTCGAACTGAACCTATAATTTTAGGGAACTTATACTAAATATAATAAAATATATCGGTTGCCAAGAATTGTGGTCAAGTTGACAGTTACCAGACTGTCCCTTGTGTCATACGTTTCATGGTACATAACCTCTAATTGTGATTCGCTCCTAAAATTAAATTTGAGGTTAAGCAATGTCCCCGGCAGTGTTAAGTGATAAATAACGTCTTTGCGATGTTTAACCGTTAACATCGCCTAAATACCGTTTCTGCAATCGGCCCATTGATGTTATTTGCAAGTTTCCTATGCAAAATTATTTCAGCTTCAGTATGATGCCTGTCCGTATTCGTTTTCGTGCTTTGCTCAGCTAGAAAGGTATTGTCCGGTGCTTCCAGTATTTTCGTCAATAGCCCCTCACCCATCATATTCTGCCATTACGGCAATGTCATCAGCAATTCTACGTATAATTGTTTTCTCTCCTTGGATGGTAAGAGCTCGTCTTTGTCCTAGTTTCTTTCTCATTCGATCCAGAGCTTTTGACATGACTGTGTCGTATGGCTGGGGTTCATGTAATGCAACACAAGTGGATTATGAATGACGAGACCCGCTACCGCTAAATCCTATGTCCTATGACGAATAGTTGGTGTATTTGTATGTTTAAGCTTTTTGATGGCTCGCAGCATTTAAGAGGACGTCTAAACGTCGTTGTGACTTGTTGGCCTTATTTTTCGGTATTTCAGGAAAGGTTAGTGAGATTTGAGAAGGTGGAATAATTGAAATATGGTGGCGGAAAAGTGTAGAGTATCCAAGGTTTCGACGGGGAATTATGAGAGATGAGACTATTAAAACGTACAGAAAGGCACCCGGCATCTGTTCTGGCACGCATTATGAGGGCTACGAGGAGTTGGTTGTAGTGATTAGATGGGCATTCAGTGGGTGGTGTCTGAGAGTGTTAGGGCTAGCTTGAGGTTAATTGGAGCTAGGTAAAAATGATAGAAGAAATTTTAATTGCTCTATTGGAGCTTGAGGCTAAGAGGTGTGATTGAGATGAGATGAGGCTCAAGAGAGACGGGGGTTGGTGGGTTTGTGGTTGCGAGCTCTGTAGAAGTTTTCTGCTGGCATAATGAGCCTTCAAAGTTTTTGAAGAAGTAGCATCCAGGATATGATGTGACATGTCCTGGGGCACTGTGCATACAGAGTGATGGTGATGATTACCACATCTGTTACGGCAGGTGTCGTTAGTGCAATTTGCAGCGGAATAATTCAGTTGAAGGCAGTTGTAGCACATTGTGATCAATGAGGGGTGGAAATGAGGTGTTGGGAGGTTAGTGCGTGTTCGATTCTCAGGTGGTGCAATGTTTTTGGTGAAGGGGTTAACTTGTAGGGCTATTTGTACTGTAGTTTGTTGGTTGGTTACCGTTGGCGGTGCTTCAGTTCGAGTTGTTTGTGAGACTGGAAAATGGGTTGCCAGGTGGCTGTTTGGGTTTTTTGATGGGTTTGTTTTTTGGTTGATTTGGTTTGTGTTTAGGCTTGGCGGGTGGGGGGACGGGAGGTTTCTGCAATCGGCCCATTGGTGTTATTTGCAAGTTTCCTATGCAAAATTATTTCAGCTTCAGTATGATGGCTGTCCGTATTAGTTTTCGTGCTTTGCTCAGCTAGAAAGGTATTGTCCGGTGCTTCCAGTAAAGTAAAGGTAAAGTTTGAGTGCTGAAATCGAAAAGTGCAATAGCTGGTTGTTCTTTTTATTCTCCTTCTTCATATTCTTCTTCCTCTGGTTCAGGGTGACAGGGAGTTGGTACGGGGTGGATAATGATGGGCTGACGGATATCTTAAAGGGATATTATCCTCTCTAGGATACTTTGCATGTAAAATTCTCGTAAGGGGGGATCGTGAGCATATTGTTTCGCGATTGTTCATTCAGTGCTATATGAGTTGGTGTGATGTCTGTAATAGCTTCCAGAATAGTGCACCTTTGCATGAGTACTGGTCCTGAGATGCCAAGAGGGAACATAATGACGTTAAATTTTGGAGAGGTGGGTAAGAGGAGTAATTGATGAACGGGAAATCATGGTTGTGTGATTTTGGGTCAGGGTAGGTGCAAGTTGTTGATCTTGATTTGTGGAAAAGGGCTGGTGACAGGGTTCGAATTGGGCTAGTGGAGGAGTAACTTGAAGATAAGAGTGTCCGGGTTACTCTCTTAGAAATCTCGTCAGTAGCGGCAAGGCTGCCGGTTGGGGTATGGCCAGAGCCCAGCTACTCGATCCCCGGGTTCAATCTGGTTTCTGGCCATGACTGGGAGTAGGCTGTCTTAGCAGGTAAGGGAAGGGTGTATATGTGAGTGTGAGGGGAGCGATGAAATACTGGGAGGTCAAACGCACTTGCGGACAGGACTTGTTAACGACAACTTGTTGCCTGGGTCGTGTCAGGCTAATATTTAAGTTGATGACGCCACGGACAAGTCACGAACCGAGGTCACCAATTTTCCCAGACAAATGCTCAAGGTGCCAGTAACAGTGGCTCGTAGCTACAGATTGGTTGTGGGAAATCTTACTGGTGCTTGCGGCGGTCTTCCTTGGGGCTAGCGGCTGCTAGTGGTGGGGAGGTATTCTTGAGGGTCGGTGAGTCGGTAGTCTGGGTTCCAGACGCAGTTGTCGGGGTTCGATCTGTCTGACGTGCTCTCTTGGCTGGGTGCACGAAGAAAGATGCCAGGGATGCCGCGCCTGTGGATTTGTATAAATAGAGTGTATTAAAACAGAACGTATACCATCAGTGACGTCACATTAGTCGTTACCGTAGGCCTTGTTCGAAAGACATATTCTTTTCATCCCGCTTATCATTATAACGTTGTTTGCTGTCCATCTTACAACTTATTCAAAGTCTTCTTGCAGTCACTCATAATCCTATGAAGTATTTATTACTCCACACAGTAAAACATCATCCGCAAAAAGCCTTATCTGTGATTCCAGTTCTTCATTCGTATTATTTATTAACTAGCGAATGTACCCGTGCTTCGCTACGGTATTCTACATTGTATTCGAATATCGAAGTAAATAGTGTACATGCAGTAAATAAGATTGTTTTAAAATTGCATGTCTCTTAGCGTTATCCGACAAAGAGCATGGGGAGGTCCCCGTACGTTGTTTCCAATGTAAAGTGTTTGTTACGGATTTGTGATATAACGGCAGGCTCACTTGCCTACTGCCATTCACAATCGAGTTGGAACGTTTACATTATAATTGCAGGCCCCATTGCCTACTACGCGGACAGAATCGATTTGGGGAGTTTCCGTTAAAATGGCAGCCCCCCTTTCCTACTTCCAGACAGATTACAGTTGAGGAGTGTCTATTATAATGGCAGGCAATTACCCTACTATCACTCGAAATTGAGTTGTGCAGTTATCATTATAATGCCAGGCCCATTTTCCTACTGCCAGCCAGCTTACTGCCAGTCACACCAAGCTGGTGAGGTTCCATCAAAATAACAGGCCACTATGCCTAATGCCAGTCACATATTAGATGAGGACATTTGTTTATAATGGTGGGCACCCTTGCCTACTGCCAAACACAATCGGGTAGGGGAGTTTTAAATAAAACTGCATGCTCACTTGCCTTCTGCAAGTCAAATCGAGAAGGGAACTATTCATTACAATTGTAGGCCTTCCTTACACAGGAGTTGGAGAAGGAACCCTTTCCTGCAGCCAGTCAAAGTCGGTGTGGGGAGTACTGATTACAATAGCAGACCCACCCTTTCTCGATCGCTAAAAATCGACATCAGTGAATATATATAGATCGACATACGAAAGTATATGCGTGTTTACAATATTGAAGACCTTCATTTACAGATTAACTGCTACTAAACGTACGTCATATCGACAAAGGATTATACCATAAGACACGCCGCATGTAGTGGCCTAAATGGCTGGTCCTATGATATGTCATCTATTCTTGGGTCAGATTGAGTTAGAAACGTGGAACAGGGTAAAGGTTTTGTAAGATTATCTCACATTACATTACTTTTCGGATAATTATGTGACAGCTACATACATAGCATTTGGCTCACATATGGCTACTGAGTGGGCCAAGAGTTTGATGATTCTGTATTTGATATAAGTAAATGAAAGAATGAATTATGCATGTGAAAATTCCAAATTGACTTAACATCGATTAATAGAGAAAAATCAAACGTAAAAGGGATAGAGATACGGCAAAAAGTCATAAGACCAAGGTTGTAGATCATTCCAAATTGAACGGAGATTGTGCAATCCGTTATGTGATAGGAATTTCCGAAGGTCTGAACCATCATTAAAATTGCCTGCATATTTCGATATTCTTCGGGGATAAAAAGTGAAATATTTAATGATCTAGGATGTTTTCCGTTCGTTACAGGCTAAAACGTATAATTTTGTCAAATTTCAATTATCTTCTTTTTCTTCTGGCAGATTATGCCGCAATCTGGATTTTTAGCGAGGCGGGTAAAAATTAGGACTTCCAGGTAACTAAACCAAAAGTTATGGAGATGGTCATTATTACCCCTTAAACGGAAAGCTGTACGAAAATTTCGCCAAAATAGTCAGTGTAGAGGCACACAGTCGTTACGATTTGATTTATATAGATAAGGAATCTGCTCCATGTAAAACACCCTTTGGGCTATGTCCGCTGGACTTAACATGCAAAAGTGACCATTCATGATATCTCCCTTATTAATCCTCCTGACGAAAAAATGCACATAAAAAAAAGGGTTTAGAGGTGGAATTCTATCACGTTTGGTCGATTTCGTCAGGTTGGTCTTGTTCTGTATATATTGTGGAAGAGTAAAATAACCATTTCGGTTCCCTATAAACCACCAGTCCATTCCGGAACATGAAATGTTATTTAAGTTTAAAACCTACCTTTGGACAGGTGGATGCTAAATACAAAGTTTGGTTCGAATGTCTTCAGTAGTTTTCAAGTTGTAAGGAATACGCTTTACACGCACCCGCTCCTGAGTTAAGTCCGATGGGACTTGTACAGAAAAACGGTCCGTTAATGATATCTCCCTTATTAATCCTCGTATCGAAATGATGCACATGAGGAAAAAAATTAGAAATTAATTTCTACCAAGGTAGGTAGATTTCCATTAAGTTTGGTTGTGTATATTTTGTGGAAGTGCAAAATCACTGTTTCGGTTTCGTATAAACCCCCAGTCAGTTCAGGGATTTAGAAACAATATTTGCCCAAAACCTATCGAGGACAGGTGTATTCTAAATGTGAGTCTTGGTGGAAATACATCCAGTAGTTTGTAGCACTCGAGTACATACGGCGTAATTAAGGAAGAAAATAATACAGTTAAGAAAGTTGAAAGTAATAGAAAATGGATTATAACTGAGGATAGCCGGATAACGACAAATATGTAAATGCCAAGTGAATGTATTGGAAAATCAAATGCCCCTCAATAAATTATGCTAGTGTGAGTTATGGATATAATAAAGCGGTAACAGAGGAGAAATTTAGGTCCAGTGATTCTTAGGTAAACAAATAATAAGAAGATGACTAATGGTGTTATTACTTAATCTATTCGAGGGCGGTTATAACATCCAACGATATTCCGCCAATATCCCGCAGATAGGCTGATTGACGCCTCTCTTGCCTTCTACCCAAGGAACAAACACGAATTTAAAAGCATGATGAGGAAAATGGCAATACGTTACTTCCCTGCTGGCATGCAGTCAGAGACGTTGCCATGGTAACCTGTAGTTTCGTTGTCGGTCTGTCGGTCACTCAATGCAGAGCATGATACCAGCGGAAAATTGTAAAATTCTCCGTCATGTGAAGAGTAAGGTAAATTATGAACATAACGAAAGTTGTTTATAATGAAGAGACGTTTCACGTACGGTAAACTAAGTTTACAGAAAATCAATAGTATAAGAGAAAATGGAGGAAAACCATTCGGGTTTTCCTATAAACCCCCCGTCTATTCAAGGATTTTAAAATAATATGCATATCGAAACCTTCCTCGGGATGAGTATACTCTAAATATGAAGTTTGGTTGAGATCTATCCAGCCGTTTCGAAGTGATGGTGGAAAAACCATTCAGGTTTTCCTGTAAACCCCCCGTCTGTTCAAAGATTTTAAAATGATATGCATATCGAAACCTTCCCCGGGATGAGTGTACTCCAAATATGAAGTTTGGTTGTGATCTATCCAGCCGTTTCGACGTGATGGTGGAAAAACCATTCTGGTTTTCTTATAAACCCCCCGTGTATTCAAAGATTTTAAAATGATATGCATATCGAAACCTTCCCCGGGATGAATATACTCTAAATATGAAGTTTGGTTGAGATCTATCCAGCCGTTTCGACGTGATGGTGGAACAGACAAACAGACAAACAGACAGACAAACAGACAAACAGACAAACAGACAAACAGACAAACAAACAGACACGAAACGTAAAAACCACCGATTCGGTCTTGAGTTGACCTAAAACGGATAAATATCTGAAAAATTGGCAAAACAGAAGAAATTACAGACAGCGGACCCCCTACAATTTTATTTATATAGATGAACATGAGTCCGGAAACGCTTTGTTTCCATATTACATCTCATTGTCTCCAACTAATTAATCATGGGAAACACACAAGAAGAGAACGTTTGAATCATGGGGAACATGCACTCTTGGTTATGCCTGGTTACGGTGTCGTTATCCTAGTGTTTTGTTTTGTTTCGTTTCTCATGTCCCTGTTGCCATGCGACTTACGTCATTGCTTGTTTACAGATAACATCAACTGTTCCAGTGATCAGTACGTCCCTGACAAGCACACGGGTTACTACGTAGCCTACGTAGAGTTCATAACAGACTTGGCTAGTGTAATGGGAGTGAACACGAATTCAGATATGGCAGATCCCCATTTGATGTATGGATTAGCAGACGCCAATGGCGCTCGCGCTCGACGTTTGTACCGGAAGAAAATTCCAGGATGAAGGTGCCCCGACAGGAAATCGTTTGAAGCCATTGATCGTCGTCTTAGGGATCATGGGGCATTTCATTCTGATACTCGCGACCGGGGGAGGCCTAGAAGGACAAGGACACCGCAAGAAGAGGCGGCAATTCTTCATGCAGTTGGTGACGACCCTGGTATCAGTACAAGACATGAAGCTGGTTTCAACTTACCCAGAAAAATCTGGTCATCACTTAATCGGATCAGAACTCAACATGGCAGATGCAACTTCTGGAAACACAAGTGGAAGATTACCAGCGATCCTTATTGCGACTGCTCTGATGTGCCTCAGACCGTTCAACATATCGTCACAGAGTGCCCACTCCGAAGATTCAGTGGGACAATAAAGGATATCCATGAGGCCAGTGATGAAGCTGTGAGTTGGCTAACAAAACTGGACATTCAGCTTTAGCAGCAATGCAGATATTGATGAGCTCAAATGTATAAATATAGTTAATAACCAAATTGTAACAATGTATCCTCATGCCATACGAAATAAAATAAATGAAGCTGCAACAATGAATGTTGACCACGTGACGTTACGACGAGTGTTACACGATGACTAGCTGTCTCCATACAATTTAGAGCGTGTGCACCCACTATCCTCAGGTGATTTTCCTCCACGGGTATCCTTCTGCGTATGGTTTATTCAACGAAGTGTCAACTTTAATTTTAATGTAAAGGTACTGTCGTTTAAACGACATCAGACTGTAAATTTTTACAATCGGCATGTATCGGCTGTCGACAATCCGCACGCAACTGTTGTAGATTTTCTGTCGTTGTATGGACCGGGATTGCTGGTAACGGTTTGGTAGGGCCTCACCTTCTTCCACCCGAGGTGAACGGATAAAGTTACCATAATTTCGTAGAGAATGTCCTATATGATCTGTTAGCAGATGTGCCTTAAGCTGTGCGACAAAACATGTACTTCATGCACGATGGATCACCTCCTCATTTTAGTGTTAATGTGTGTCGGCTTCTAAATAACAGAGGCGGTGACAAATGGATAGGTAGAGATGGAAAAATTGCCTGGCCTCCATGCTCTCCGGACATAAACCAACTGGATGTTTATTTGTGAAGACATTTGAAAGCTCTTATGTATAGGAACCCAGTACAAGACTTTCAGAGTCCCCGTGTCCGTACTATGGAAGGCTGCGAAACCATACTCAATACTCCAGGGATACATCAGCGCATCCGAGATTTGGTATTACGGCGGGTTGAAGCGTGTATCAATGCTCACGGAGGGCATATTGTACATCCCCTGTGAGAAAGCGTTGCATGTGGCATGCTGGTAAGTTCTGTTCTGATCAATGAGTTGGAGGCAATAAGGTCTAACATGGAAACAAAGCGTTTCCGGACCCATTTTCATATAACAGAATTTCTTCGTCTATGTGTAAGGAATGTGTTCTGCAATTTTTGCCGTACATTGCTGTTACACCCTGTATTTCCTACCAAATATGATAAATCTGCTTCAAATTTCGTTGCAATGTCTTCGTTACTGTTACAATAATTAAAGAAATGCCTTGTTAGGTAGCGAGTGGAATATTCTGTATACTACACTCAATGTGGTAACGTAGTTACTTGACAACATAAATACGAAATAAATTAAAATCCAAATGCATTATTCCAGAAAAATAATAAGAAAAATTATCAGACGTTTCTCAAAGTAAGTGTAATTTATTGTTTAACCTGTCGATTTTCTGGCCTCTCATCATGAATTTCCTCCACCGATGTTTTGTGGGTGCCCAACATCACTGCTGTGCTCTTCATCCTCATGGACTCAAATATTTCAGAGGAGTTGTCGTCCAGAAACTCGTAACTTTCCTCTGCATGGTCGTCTATAGCGATGGTTACCACCTCATGAAATTCTGAAAATAAATGACAATATATTACTGTTCGTCAAATTTTATAGTTTATTGTGTGTAACATCTTTCTGTGAGTCGACCATGTGCTATCACAGAGAGGATAAACAATACTACACTGGTGACTAAGAGGAGAAAATATTACTGGCAGAAAAGCAAGAAGAAGATTTTATAAATTTGGAAAAGTTTAGTCACAAAAAATGCAAAGTGAACCACGGAAAGGAGGGTCCACACTCGTGGATTATTAATACATTATTAGACACTCCGTAACAAGAAAGCCTAGAAAATTACATTTTACAGATTAAGCTAAGAGAAAACCTAGACTAAAATTAAGTAAACGCGGCCCAACCCTAAGATCCAGATCAATAAGGTCCAAGATTGCTTCTATTTAGAGGGGGAGATGGGTGATGATTGGTTGACCTAATTTGAAATCACAGTAGTGGCTTAATAATAATGATAATCAATCAATCAAACAATCAGCTCTATCTGAATTTGGGACAGTCGCCTAGGTAGTAGGTTCCCTACATGTTTCTTACCTTGCCTTTTCGAAACTAATTGCAAAGAATTTGAAATGTTATTGAACGTTTCCCTTGTCCGACTCGTTGGCTGAATGGTCAGCATACTAGCCTTCGGTTCAGAGGGTCCCGGGTTCGATTCCCGGCCGGGTCGGGGATTTTAATCGCTTGTGATTAATTCTTCTGGCTCGGGGACTGGGTGTATATGTCCGTCCCAACACTCTCCTCATCATATTCAGACAACATACTACACTACCAACCACCACAGAAACACGCAATAGTGCTTACATCCCTCCATAGAGGGTTGGCGTGAGGAAGGGCATCCGGCCGTAAAAACAGGGCCAAATCCACATGTGCGACGCAGTTCGCACCCGCGACCCCACAGGCGTGGGAAAAGCGGCAGGAAAAGAAGAAGAAGATTGAACGTTTCCCTTGGTAAATTTTTGCAATCCCTAACTCATCTCCCCATAAACGAATATTTGCCCCAATTTGTCCTCTTGAATTCCAACTGTACCTTCATAATTTGACTCTTCCTACTTTTAAAAACACCACTCACACCGTCTCACATTTGTCTACTGATGTCATTCCACGCCACCACGCCATCTCTCCACTGACAGTTTGGAACATTCCACTTCGTTGGCCCAAACTTTGTAACGTCTTCGTAACACTACTCTTCTGTCGGAAATCACCCAGAACAATCTGAACTGCATTTCTTTGGAATTTTTCAGTTCTGGAATCAAGTAACCCTGGAGAGGTTCCCATACACTGGAACCATACTCTAGTTGGGGTCTTACCAGAGACTTATATGCCCTCTCCTTTACATCCTTACTACAACCCCTAAATACCCTCATACTCTTTATTTAAAATACTGTTTATATGTGACAACGTAGAAATAGATGAAATAAGCAATCAAGTCCAACCTCTACCAGGTACAATTGAAGCCATGAATTCCAAAACAGCACAAGTCCATATTTTGACGCTATATGAGTTATGGGTATCGTTGAAATCGTCTCGTCGTAAGCTTTCACGTGACAATCAGAAAAGCACAAAATATCCGTTTTGTGCACATCTGTTTTGAGCAATGATAATCATCTCAAAGTATATAGTACTATTCATTAACGCACAGCATTGGCCATACTTTGAGCGTCTACCACATTATGGAAACTCTGACAATGATAATGCCGCCGCAGAAAGTGACGCCTAGGAATCAGACTGAACATTTTTTAGGGTCATGTATTTATTAATATCTTTGTCAATATGTTTCCCCCAAAATTAAACTCTTCCCATGTATTTGTATGCAACCAAACAGACGTTAATAAAAGTAGTATAAAAAAGAAATCCAATGATTTCCAAAACAGCTTAAAAACACCGTTTTTATATATTTTTAAAATTCTGGCACCGTTCATAGTTTTGATATAATATTTTGCAGGACTCATACGCCTTGTAATATCTGTGCATAAAAAAATCAAAGGAATAGCTTTAGTAGGTTTAAGGATATACAAAAGAAACATGTTTTTCTCAAAACACTGATGAGTAGACTTCTGCTGTTATGAAATTCACGACTTCAATTGTCTGCTAAACAGTCGTCATACCAAGGCCCTAGGTGGCACTCCAAACCAAAAATAGCGACATCTGCTAATAAACTTGAAAATTATGTTATTTTCATTACGTTCAGACAGTATCCGCGAGACTTAATCACATTTAGGCGTTCTACCACTAGGGAGAGGCCGTACACTTGTTACAGCAACAATATTTTGTGTATTCTTTCAACCTTTCTCTTTCGAATAACCCATGCCCCGTTTGGATATCTCTCATTATTTCGGAGCTATAAGAAAATGCTTGGTATACACAATTTCACTGCATAGCTGCCAGCAGTAGAGTTCGTCACCTGCCCCCCTAACCCCCTCCCGCCACACACGCATACCACTCCCTAACGGTTTATAAGCCGTTTCACATCAAGCATATTTTTCCAATCCGTTTTCCTTCTTTTCTTCCTGATGAATCATAATATTTCACATAGTGTATAACCGTGTCCTGATACTGGGTCGGGCTCGAACACTTGGCGCTGTGGCGGCACCGTTCCTCACTTTCCCCATGTAGCGGTGGGGTGTGTCAGAGACAGTAAAGCAGGGTCGTAACCTTAGGGCCTGCACAGTCTGCAATGCAGGAGGGCCAGGACTTTTAAGGGCCTTAAAGTCGCCTCTGTACGAAAATGGTCTAGGTGGTTTTGTGCAATCAGTCGAAATAGTTCTTCTTTTTTTTTTGGCAATAATTTGTACGTATGGGAATTGCAACTTACTGTAGTTGTATCTAGCAGCAGTTATGTAAAGGTACAGCTGTAAAAAAGTAGTTACCCTTGCCGTCTCTCACAACACTGCGACACGTTCTTCAGGAAAGACCTGCACCAAATTATTTTAAAATAATGAAAATTGATACGAAAATATCATATTTTAGCTAGGAAATGATCTTTCTTGATATGCACAAATTGTTGTTACTCATTTATTCGACAACAGTGTATAACGCCAGTAGGAAGGTGTAGTAACAATTAGTCAGCTCAATTTCGAACGGGCTCTCTTTGCACGAAGTTAATAACAGGTTTATTAGTTGTGCGGTTTGATTTTTTCAACCCCTTTTTATTTAAATTCATTCGCATGTATTTCTGTGTTATAATCGAGTAAATTATTGTAACCGAGACTTCGGTATCGGCTACACAGTATAGTTCTGTAGTTACTGAAAAATGAAACAATTGAAGTTAAGTTTGAAATTCTAACTGGTTCACGGTTGGCAGTTCAGCAGTTTAGCCGTTAAACCACAGACACAGTCAAATAAAACCTGTTAAAACGAATGTTTAATAGTCTTACAATAACAAATGGCCTAATCCCTTTGTTCATAAACCTTGACAATATATTGCATTAATTCTACATGCTGTAATTACATTTGTATTAAATAATTTATAGGTTTTACATTTTATTTGAGGGGCCCGAATTTTAATTTTGGCAGACAATCACCCAAGTGGTAGATTCCCTATCTGTGGTTTTCCTAGCCTTTCCTTAAACGGTTGAAAACAAATTGGAAATTTATGGAACATCTCCCTTGGTAAGTTATTCCAATCTCTTACTCCCCTTCCAATAAATTAATATTTGCCCCAATTTCCTTCTTGAATTCCAACCTTATCTTCATATTGTGATATTTCCTACTTTTAAAGACTCCACTCAAACTTATACGTCTACTGATGTCATTCCACACCATGTCTCCGCTGACAGCTCGAGCAGCTCGTCTCCTTTCTCCCAAGTCTTCGCAGCCCAAAATTTGTAACACTTTGTAACGCTACTCTTTTGTCGGAAATCTCCCAGAACAAATCGAGCTGCTTTTCTTTTAATTTTTTCCAGTTCTTGAATCAAGTAATCCTGGTGAGCGTCCCATACACACATATACCAGAGACTTATAATGCCCTCTCCTTCACGTCCTTAATACAACCCCTAAACACCTTCATAACCATGTAACCATGCCCACAAATCTGTATTCTGTATTTACAATCATAGTTATATGATTACCCCAAAGAAGATGTTCCCTTATATTAACACCTAACTACTTACGGTAATCCCCATAAGGAACTTTCACCCCATCGACCCATTATTTAAAACTGAGAGGACTTTTCTTATTTGTGAAACTCACGTGGGGAACAAGTTGATTAGCATAATGTGTGATATAATTAAGACTTTCCAAATGCAGAAATTGTTATTTTAAAAACAAATTAAAGCTAGAAGCCAGCGGTTCTCTTTCAATCATCGCAGTTAAGCAACATTGGGCGTCGTCAGTACTTGGATGGGTGACCACATGAGAACTCCACGTGCCGTTGGATAAATTACCTTGTTAGGGGCGCCAGGCCGAGGCGGTAAAAGAGTTCTTGGTTCGTCCGGAAGGACGTGGGTTCGATTCCCCATCAGGAAGTCATAAAATTTCAGAAACGAGAGGTGTACATGGCTCTGAGGTTCACTAAGCCTACACCAAAATTGAGTACGAGGTTAATTCCTGGGGACAAAGGTGGCCGGGAGTGGAGCTAACCACTCTTCCTCGCCAAATGCCGAGGTTACGAATAGTGGAAGCATTTACTTTCCACCCCTTTCAGGGCCTTTATAGCCAGTATGGAGATGACTTTGCTCTTTCTTTCTTTTTACTTTTAAAGGCGGAAATTTTGACAATTTTCCTTCATTAAAATCATCAAATTTGCCTAATGACAAAAGTCTCGGAGAATACCTGATGTCGTTCCAGAAATTGTACGATGAATTCAACGCACGGTTCAAAGAAATTACGGCAACTCAACTTTAAATATTTATGATGCCACTTGCAATGCGTCCTAAAAAGTAATCATATTTCCAAACAGAGCTGATAAAATTACAGTCCTGAACGACAGGTACGCGTACTACCACTACAGCGGTGATTTAATGTTCATCCACAGGGATTTCAGGAACTTCATGCACTTGTCTTGAAAGTTACGCGATTGATGTGTACAACTTATGCATACGAACAGATGTTTTAAGTTATGAATTTAAATACAAGCGAAACCATGACTTCTATGTGTGATGTTGCCTTAAAGGCCGTACCTTAGAAACTGAGTGTAACCAATATTGATACATTAGTTGAGGCAAAACGATGTCAACAAGGCACACATAACGAAGGGACACAAGGGACACACCACAACACACACACCGTCATCACCCACAAACCTCTTCTTGTGGACATCTAAATCTCCACATCAACGCTGCACTTTTTTGGCTGGCCAGGTGCCGCATCAACTCTACTTTGCACCTCGCCAGCGCCAATAAAGCACATAGGCCTGATATCGCGAAGGAAGTCGACCTTACCTTCAATATCCTCACCTGCAATATCAACGGTGTTGATCCAACCATTTCGGAAGATATCATAAGCCAGCTTCGCTCCGCCGGCATCCCCGTGGACTATGCATACCGGTTGCTGGACGGCTACACCTCATCAGCATCACCGAAGATCCTTCTATACCGACCTACGTTGGACGCCTGGAAGCGCCTCATCGCCACCGGAGTGACCATTCGTCACCGTTTTTAACAAGTGGAGCCTACTCCCAAACCCATACTAGCTCAGCTCTCCGCCGACCCAAGTATCCTGCCCGTAGTAAACGCGTTTCCACTTCAGACCTCGCAACAGCTGACACCGCCCTCCTCTTCCTCTCACCACACAACTACCACAACCTCGACCTTTACGACATCAGCCTTTACCCCATCCCACAATCTCATCACTACAATAAAGACATGCCATCCGTCACCCATTGTGATATCATCCCCTCCTCTTTCCACCACCCCCGAGCAATCTCATCTCCAGTAACTCCCTGAAACCCCCCTGGATTCCACTGCAGGAGCGCCGCCATCGCCTTTCCACGAGAACGCCGCAGCTGCCGCCGATCTACCATCAGCACATCACACCACGTATAGCTGCGTGCTCCGCGGCCATCTCAGCTCGCACAATTCTTCACCAACTTCAGGCAGAAGGAATCCCTGTCCGACGAGTTTTTTCGAATTATGAATGCATCTGGCCCGACATATATGGTCCGTCTCCAACTCCCGACAGTTCAAGATGTTCAACGGCTGATTAAAAATGGCGCATATATCTACAACCACCGCTACAGTGTGGAGCCATCAATCTCTCCACCCCAACCAGTTCGACACTCCCTCAGCAACACTCCTCGATGCCCCCGGCCAGCCCCATCTTTTCAACCTAGTCCACCCCTTCCCATGCCTAGTTTCCTTCCCCTCACACCTTTGACGCTAGACCTTCTCCGATTCCTCACATCTTCCCTCTGCAATCTTACTACAACCTAGCACATCCTCACCCTCCATCTCCAACCTGGAATCGTCGTATAAACTCCACATCTCGTGTACATCTTATATGACTTTGTACCTCTTTCCAATAAAGCTTTGTGTTCAAAAACTTTAAAAACTAGGCCTCTGCCAGTTACCACCTACCGCCACATCTCGCCGGTGCAGCAGCCGGGGCCGACCTGGACCCTGGCGACACCTCAGTTGGAAAGGCCTGGGGTTGGGGATGAGGCGAGACGAAATTGATGATGATGGTGTTTGTTGCTTAAAGGGGCCTAGCAGCTAGGTCATCGTCCCTTAATGCCACGAGGTAAAGGAAATGAAAATGAAAATTTCAAAATATGTCCACTGACTAGAGTCTAAAACGAATGCCGATGAAAAAATGATCGTGAAACAAAAACAGTCAATGAATCCTATTCACAATGCCTTCATTACTGGGATCATGCTCGTTATCAAAAGGGGTCCAAAATCCAGGTCACCGGATCCTTATGATGGTACTAATCACTGGTAAACCAGAACCATGGTGTTCCTGCTATAGTGGTACTAATCACCGGTAACGTAGACCCATGGTGTTTGTCGCATGGAGGTACTAATCACGGGCGCCGATATTCCCGTGGAGTTCCCCACTTAGTGAAACTAATCAGAGGCCACATATACGCATGGTGTTGCTCACATAGTGCTACTAATCATAGGCAATGAAGACCCACGGTGTATCACACATAATGCTAACCCCACAGGCAACACAAAACCCATGGTGTTCCTCACATGATGGCATTACTCTCAGGCAACGCAGACCTATGATTTTCATCACAGTGGTACTTATCAAGGGCGCCAGTCAAACCTGTGGTTTTTCTCGCAAAGTGGTGCGACCACAGTCAACGTAGACCCATGGTTATCCTTTCAAGGTGGTACTAGTCCCAAGTAATGTCGACCAATGGCGTTCCCCACGTAATGGTACTAATCCCATGGTTCTACTGACATCATCCCTTGGTCACCCCTTTTAGTCACCTCTTACGACAGGCTGGGAATACCACGAGTGTATTCTTCGTCTGCGTCCCCCACCCTCTGGGGGTTGTGTGTTGGGGCCGCGAGAGCTATTTTATATCGCTCTAAAGTGCCGGCAAGTTGGTTAGAACCCCGCTATCCCCCACCTAGGACGCGCCACGTGGGAGTATCACCTCTCCCCCTGTTACGCCAGCGTAGTAAGTTCGTGGGAGATGAAATTATTTGGCATGTTTTCCTAACGTGAACCTCAGCTGAGGAGCTGTTAAAGAAGGAACGAATGAAACTAAATGAAATTGGGTAACGAGGTAGAAGGACTCGGCTGAGGCCTAAGAATACGACCTCTCCAGTCAATTTCCTGGAAGTGAAAAGCGACAGCAGGGAAAACCATTCTCAGGACCTTAGACGGTGGGGTTCTAACCCGTTCGTGTCCCAAATGTAGAGCTTGGCTTCACAGCCATAGCGCGTCAACACGTGCGGCTTCTCCGCTCGGTAAAATTTTATTTTTTTATATTGAAATGAAATTTGTATATGGATGTGAAATTCTATTAGAATTGTTGTTTGTTTGCATACGTTTCTCTATAGACAGCGTTCGAAGAACATTTTGACAATTTCAGGGTAAATTGATACAGAAATATATGTAGGCCTACTTTGTATATTTCACTTATTGTAGCACTGTATTATGGTATTTTCTACTCGTTAATTCTAATAACAACTGCTCTATAATTTTATTGTAAACTTTATTAGCCTAGACAAATTTTTACCCTGTATAGGGTACATCAAATTTTATAACTCAAATTTCTTGGTATGACTGAAGAAAAAACCAGCCTTTGAAAACAATTATTAAATAAACATAAGTCACAAAGCAATACCTGAAGTTGGCCTATATTTTGAAAGGGTAATCGTGTACAAAAACACGTCCTCCTACTGTAATAGCCGCTCTGTCGTTCACAAGGCATGTGCTGTAACGAGTACACAACTGCAATCACCTGTCGTTCACAAGGCATGTGCTGTAACGAGTACACAACTGCAATCACCTGTCGTTCACAAGGCATGTGCTGTAATGAGTACACAACTGCAATCACCTGTCGTTCACAAGGCATGTGCTGTAACGAGTACACAACTGCAATCACCTGTCGTTCACAAGGCATGTGCTGTAACGAGTACACAACTGCAATCACCTGTCGTTCACAAGGCATGTGCTGTAACGAGTACGCAACTGCAAGCACCTGTCGTTCACAAGGCATGTGCTGTAACGAGTACACAACTGCAAGCACCCAAGCAACGAACTCTCGCTTGGATTTTCATACACTCTCGTTTTGTTACAAAAGTGTTGCATTGCATTCTGAACTCATGGCATGTTGAACAGAATATTTAAAAGTCTACTGATAGATTTGAAGAATGAGACTACAGTTCCTAAATTTCTCAGTTAAAAATCTGCTTCTGACCCAGGTTTATATAAGACAAAAAAGTTCTTTTTTTGTCTCTTCTAGCATCCTTTGAAGCTGGAGTATTGAATTTTGCAGTAGATTACATTTTAGGTATCAAGAACACAATGAAAATGAAATGGCGTATGGCTTTTAGTGCCGGGATTGTCCGAGGACATGTTCGGCTCGCCAAGTGCAGGTCTTTTTTTTGATTTGACACCCGTAGGTGACCTGCGCGTCGTGATGAGGATGAAATGATGATGAGAACGACACATACACCCAGCCCTCGAGCCGGCGAAATTAACCAATGATGGTTAAAATTCCCGACCCTACCGGGAATCGAACCCGGGACCCCTCTGACCAAAGGCCACCACGCTAACCATATAGCCATGGAGCCGGACAAGAACACAATATACACGATTAAATGATAAGGCTTATTGTCACAATAATAATGAAATGGCGTATGGCTTTTAGTGCCGGGAGTGTCCGAGGACATGTTCGGCTCGCCAGATGCAGGTCTTTTGATTTGACACCCGTAGGTGACCTGCGCGTCGTGATGAGGATGAAATGATGATGATGATGACGACACATACACCCAGCCCCCGTGCCAGCGAAATTAACCAATTAAGGTTAAAATTCCCGACCCTGCCGGGAATCGAACCCGGGACTCCTGTGACCAAAGACCAGCACGCTAACCACTTAGCCATGGAGCCGGACATACCACTAATTAATTTAACAGCTTTTGAAGATGCCAAGACGAGAATTTGTGCCTCAGATGTTTTGTCCCGATAAATATCGGCATGAGGCTGGCGTATTTGAGCACCTCCAAATACCGTTGGACTGAGATTGCATTGAACCCGTAAGTTTGGACTCCGAAAACCAGCATTCTACCATCGGAATCACTCAACCAGGCACCTAGAATGGAGCAAGATACGGAAATATTTAAATGAACAGTCAGTAATAGAATTGTTTGCATAATGTTTGAAGTCCTCCCTTCTATGGGGTAGATAACGCTCTGTTTAGCTGTACAAAACACTCAGGTGTTCCTCCTGAACATTTTATTGCTTGTTCTCTTCCAGAAACAGAATAAATAAACACGCGAGGCGAGAGTAATAAAACAGTTTTACGACAGAAGGAATCTCGGCGGTGCTTATTCACGAAATCCTGTTCAAGGAATAATAATGTTGTTATGCACAGATTCTGTCGTTGGCTTTATCTACTGTACGGCCCAACAGTCTGCGTTTCCACCTACGGCTAAGGTAGCATTTGTCAAGGCATAAAGGAAATTCAAAGATTCACTGTTATGATAATATAATTCTCATCTTGCCGGCGTATGTTGTACTAAGTGCGATGAGAGTTTTTTTTTAATAGTCCTATTTGTTGATAATTAACGTAAACATCCAGCTACATTTATTTTAAATGAGTGCTGTGTAGGTTCTGTCCTCAACCTTAAGGCTGGCTGGATTCTGAACAGCTCCACCATCAGCTGTCATCCCCCTCTGGGTTCGGGGTGGTAGAGTAACACCTACAGTATCCCCTGTCTGTGTAGGGGGCGACTAAAAGTGGCCCAGGGGATCTCAACTTGAGAGCGTGGGTTGGCGACCACGGAGCCCTTAGTTGAGTCTTAGCATTGCTTCCGCTTACTTGTGCCAGGTTCCTCACTTTCATCTGTCCTATCCGACCTTCCTTAGTTAACTTTTGTTTTTTTCCGATGCCGACGGTATTAAAGTATTAACAATAATAAGTGTACTTGCTTTACGTCACACTAACTACGGTTTTCGTAGACGCCGTGGTGTCGGAAATTCATCCCGCGGGAGTTCTTTTACGTGCCACTAAATCTACCGGCACGAAGCTGACGTATTTGAGCATCTCCAAATACCGCCGGACTGAGCCAGGATCGAACCTGCCAAGTTGGGGTCAGATGGCCAGCGCCACTCAGCCGGGCTACGGAGTCTTTCACGTTCACGCCCTTCGTGGACTTGGTCTTTCTTTGGCCGATATCTCCATTTTTGAAGTGTCGGGCGCCTTCAATATTTTCTCTCTGATTTGTGTTACATAGAGGATGGTTGCCTAGTTGCACTTCGTCTTAAAACAATAATCACCACCACCACCATCACTGAAGTGGCATACTAAGAAAATGAGGAGTGAGGCCGTTTCCCGTTGCTTTCCTCATTGAGCCAGTAGTTTGCTATTACATATCAGTCGGCCAAGCCCACTGAAATGCATGCACCAACCGACCCATTCGTATCAGGGACTGGCTGCAGAAGGAATGGCATTACTAGCATCGCTCATACCTCAGTCAATTTCATGTTGTCAAAGCCAACGATAAGTCTGAGACAGATCAATGCATGTAACAAAATTGCTCTAGCCCACGCCAGAGCATATAGTGTACTGTAAATATTATGTTTCGCCAGCAAAGGCATATTTCAAATGAATATTTCTAAATTCCTGTTAATATGAATTATTGTTTCTTCTGAAGAATCTGAAAGAAAAATTCACTAACACAATAAATCAGCTTGTGCCCGCAAAGTGAACAACACACCAAGGCTTAACAATGACGTTCAGATGAACAAAAAAGCCAGCATAAAAGAAAAATTCACTAACACAACAAATCAGCTTGTGCCTGTAAAGTGAACAACACATCAAGGCTTAACAATGACGTTCAGATGAACAAAAAAGCCAGCATAAAACAGATAATATGTAATCCAATAAATTATGTTTCACCTGAGATACTAAAGGAGGGGCTGCCTGGCCGAGGCGGTAAAGGCGTGCTCGGTTCGCCCGGAAGGACGTGGGTTCGAATCCCCGTCAGGAAATCGTAAAATTTAAGAAATGAGATTTCCACTTCCGGAGGTGCCTATGGCCCTGAGGTTCACTCAGCCTACACCAAAAATGAGTACCAGGTTAATTCCTGGGGGCAAAGGCGGCCGGGCGTAGAGCTAACCACTCTACCCCATCAGTGCCGAGGTTACGGATAGTGGAAGCCTTTACCTTCCACCCCTCCAAGGGCCTTCATGGCCTGTACGGAGAAGACTTTGACTTTGCTTTGAGATACTAAAGGTACATATCTCTGCCCTCTGAGGCTAGGAGGGTGGGTATCGATGTCACCAACTGCTGTTCATGTTTGGATGTGCGAGAGTCTTGTCACCGTCGAATGGTGAAGTATAATGTTATCTGAGTACGGGACATGCCTTCTATTTTAGTCGGGAGAAGAAGGAAGATGCGAGGCGTATCTAGAAGAAAGCTCTCCTCTTAATTACAACACATTCGATGTTTCTATGCTCCAAATATTTTACGCATGATCGTCTCTGCTTCTTGAACACTAATGTCAAGAGAGCTGATATTTTGGAGAATACTTCGGAGTATTGTCTACTATCTGAACTTCGCTACTTTATTTAATTACAGCCCCGTAACATATAGTAATATGTAGAACACTCGGAGACTGTACTGTTCTGAGAACTAATTTAATGAATTACATATTTTGTGAAACATTCAGCACATAATCATAATTTTATCTCTTTAAGGAGACCTCTGCCATAATCTGTCTGATGTGGGTGGATTCGAATGATCGAATCACGAGTTTTAACAAAGGTTCATGAGTTTCATTTCTTCAATATGAATTACATATTAACATTAATAGAACATTTTCAATGAGCATTCAACTGAAAATACAACGTAGAGATTTAGACAAAAGCTCATTTACAGGTGTAATTGGCCAAAAATTCAATGACACCTTCGCTGGTTTCCGTTGAGTACCACCACATATGGCATGCTGCTCAGTTTTCCGCAAGACCTTCGCAATCAAAAATAAATCACGTACGGAAAATATGCGAATGTGACGTATTCGTTTATTTGTAGTACGCCAAAAACGAATAGTAGAAAGAAAATGGCAATGTATAGTTACGAATAAGACACATTCGCTACTTTGTTGTGGCCACTCTAAGAAAAAAATCTCATACTCGTTCAAGTGCAAGGGTTCGTTGTAGCTCTTCAGTGACAGCTACTGTTATGAGATCCGTGACCTACAATGGAATGTGAAAATGTCAAAAATATATGATTGTATATTGGTTGTGTGAGCAGTGGGCATCGCAGACCCTGGTTATTTGTATCTCCGGTTTGTGACTTGCCGATACCGGTGTCTCTGTCGGACTGTAGGGAGTGTAAGTCAGGTGTGTGGGATTGTATGCGTGTTACCAGTTGATTGGTTGTGAGTAGTTGTGTGTGGGTGCGTGGTCACCCACGCTCGGGTGACCACGCTCAATATTGCTTTCAAAAGTTGTGTATTATTGTAATTTCAGGTTTTTGTATATGTGTGTGTTGATAGTTATGTGTACTTGTGTGCATTGGTGTGTGTGTGTGTGTGTGTGTGTGTGTGTGTGTGTGGTCTGGTCGTTTGCCTGATTCAGTTACGAGTGTGTCGGCTGTGGTAGTCCTGCTGGTCATCCATCCAGGAGCTAGCCACGCCCGGTTGCGTTTGGAAGTGTGCAGTGTGTGTTTACCGACTTCGTATAAGCAATGACTCACACTTAGTAAACTGAATGTTAACTTTAGTGTGAGTGTGCGACGTTAAATTTAGAAAACAGCATAGTAATTGGGCAGTTGGTTAGCGATGTACCCGCTTCGGTTTCCGTGTGTTCCAGTGCTTTGAAGTAGAAAGTGAGGACTGTTTTGTGGTTGCTTGGCGGGGTTCATGGCGGATGGGGTTTAAGTTATAATCAGCTGTCTATTGGGCATGGTGGGGTGACTTTGGGCCGACAGTAGTCAAAACAGGAGTATAATTAGGAGAGTGGAGGTATCTTGGTTGGGCTGGTTTGTGTACTCTTGGGTGAAATGACCGGGGTTCGAGGGTGGCTGGATTTTTAGGCTTAACAATGGGGGAGGGTTTGGTGTGCGTGTAGGTGTTGTGAGTGCCTGTAGTGTTCTTGAATTGCCTTCTTGATAGAAGGGAAGCCAGGGAATGAGGCGGCATGACTACCATGGCAGTTTGCGCACCTCGCCTGGTGCCTCGGCACCTTAACAATCAGGGTGACGGTGAGGGCCGCCACACCTGTTGCAGCGGGTGGGTTCAGAGCACGTAGCTGCTGAATGATTTTGATTCAGGCAATTAAAACATTGTGCGATTAGTGTTGGGCAGGGGGAGGTGCGGGTTCGAGTCTCTGTGGTGGTGTTATATGTTGGTGTCTTCTCAGACTTGGGAGCAGGCTTTTTACGTCTCCTCCCAGTTTGGGTGTATTTGGACTGTGTTTCCGTGCCTGGTTGAGAGACATCGCAGAGATGAAGTTAACAGTCTTATACTGATTAATTCTTGAAGAAGTACCGTCAATTCCAGACGAAGAAGACGACATGTTTTTCTGGTGCTTCCTGACAGCAATGCTGTTTTTGCCTAAGTGATGAAGATTCAATCCCCGCGTATAATGAGGGTGATATCAGCCATGAAACAGTAAGTCAACTACGAAGGAGTTCAGTTATGGGGTAGTAAACGTAACTGAACAAGAAAATACGACAGCTAATTCAAGTAGCCATATCCTCCCTTCAACAAAATTTAATTCCATATTTGCAATAAATAAATAAATAAATAAATAAATAAATAAATAAATAAATAAATAAATAAATAAATAAATAAATAAATAAATAAATAAATAAATAAATAAGGGGAAGCCTGCAAGTAAACTCGCAAATAGTAATTTAAATATTTTGGGCACTGCATTCCTAGTACATAACAGCATACAGAACTCGGTGATAAATTTTACATCACCTTCGGAACGTCTCTCTCTACTCACGGTTAAATGTGCTAACAAAGCCTACACACTGGTTAATGCACACGCTCCGGTGAACAGTGAAACTGACAAAAACAAAATTGAGAAGTTCTGGTTGCAACTCGAACGAGCACTCGCCAAGATACCTCAGCATCACGTTAAAAATTCTTCTTGGGGACTTCAATGCACAAATCGGCAGGGAACGAGATTACAGAAGCATCATTGGGTGCTTTTCAGCACACAAGAAGATCAATGCCAATGGACATCGTCTAATCAACGTACGTAGAATGGCTAACCTCCAAATAATGTCCACATACTTTAAGAAACCTCCGTGGAAAATTACCACTTGGAAATCACCAATCAACTACATAGGTGAATATCAGATTGATCACGTAGCCATCACAAGAAAATACTCTCCTGAAATCATGAATGTACGAGTTCGCAAGGGTTACGTAGAGTCCGACCACCATCTTTCACAAATCAAAGTCCGCTTCAGACCTAACCGGAAAAGTTATCAGAAACCTAAAATACCACGCATTGATCCAGAATACTTAAAAGATCACGCACAGGAATTCATGGAATCAATGCAGACTAACACAGAAACATGGGACACCCTTCTTACAACCATTCAAGACTCAGCGAAGAAACTTGGCCAACCTCCACGAAAACGTAAACACAGGTTGAGGACTGCCGATTGCGATAGAGCTCTGGAATCCCGCATGCAAGCTTGGAAGAATTGGCATAGTCACCAAACACCAGAAAATTGGAGTGACTTCAAAGAAATACAGAAGCGAACAGCCAAAACTATTAGACGAGTTAAACGTACCTACCACCTCAATTGATTGTCAGAAATCGATTACGATTTCAGAAGGAACAACACTCGAAATTTCTATAGAACTTTTAGAGAAGAACTGACTAACTACAAACCCCCTAGTATTTGTTTTCGTCGCATCGATGGAACACTTGAGCCGAATACAAAAGCCAACTGTGACATCTTAAAGCAGTACTTTGAGGCGTTACATAACTGTGAACCTCCTGCCGAAAAACTGCAATTCAGCATATCCACCCCAAACCATGACTCACTTCCACCAACACATGACGAGATACAGAATATTGTATTAAATCTGAAAAACAACAAAGCACCAGGGGAAGATGGTGCAACTGCCGAGATGCTCAGGATCGGAGGTGAGGTCATTATTGACCGATTACAAGCCATCATTATGGATATATGGGAGAGCGAAATCATACCTGCAGAGTGGACAGCTGCTTTGATTCATCCTCTACACAAAAAGGGTGACAAGACAGATCCGAACAATTACCGAGGTATCTCTCTCCTCTCAATTGCTTACAAAGTATTCTCTCGTGCTCTCCGTACCAGATTAGAACAACAGATAGAATGGAAGATTGGAGAATAATAGGCGGGCTTCAGACCTCACCGATCGTGTGCAGAACAGATCTGGAACCTCAAGATGATTTTCCAACATCGCCAATCAATTCGAACAGTGGTCACTTTTGTTGACTTTAAAAAAGCTTACGACTCGATTGACCGTGCCACCCTATTAGATGTACTTCATGAATATGGTGTTGACAACAAAACAACGAAGTTAATCCAACATACTTTAACTAACACAACTTCTAAAGTGAAATTCATGGGCGAAATCTCTTAATCATTTGAGATAAGAACAGGCGTGAGGCAGGGTGATGGATTATCTCCACTGCTGTTCAATCTTGTACTAGATAAGATCGTTAGAACATGGGAGAAAGAAGTACACGGGATAAATATGGGAACGAGAGATAAGCGAATCAATATTAAGTGTCTTGCCTTTGCTGACGACCTAGCAATAATCACCCGCACTACCGAGGAAGCCAAAACCGCTCTTGAGTGTCGTGTCCTCCCAGGGACTTGAACCCAGGACTGCTATTCCCTCCGAGGATCGAATCCAGGGAACGTAGGAAGAATAGCTGTACCTGATGTATTGGGATCAGCCTGTAATAGAGGCCAGGAGTCAGGTATAGGCTTACCTAATAGGCGTACCTGATAATAATTAAAAGATGTAAAATAATTATATTCATGGAATTGAATAGTCAGTTAAGAGTGGAAATCATGTTTCTTGCATGTTAGGAAATCTTGAGTAACAGAGAAGTTTGTCATACAGGATGTGACTCATGTTGACAGGGCATGGTTCAGCAGCGTAGACACAGTAAGAATATACTAGAAGGGTCTCTTGGATACAGGCCTCTGATTGGCCAGAATTATGGAAAGTTAGGCAGTCATGTACGCCGGTAACCACAAGCTTCGAGAACATGGGACGTGGCCCCGGAGGCTATATAAGGGCAAGGAAGTCATTATTCAGGGCTTCTACCATTCACTTCGCGGACCAGTTGCCAGTAGAATCCCTGCCGGTCGGTAGGACGATTACGCAATCAGTAATAATAATAATAAGTATTATATACTTTAACGGACGGCTAGTAGACAGACTTCTCGCTCAAGACTTACCAACATTAAGTCTTTATTTTAATTGTACATAGTGTACATATTGTAGTCAACCTTCAGTATCAGAATATATTAACTTCGTGGGAATCCACAGCGTCGTCTTCCTCCTGATCTGCACCTTAGTTGAAACTTCCCAACCTATACGTTCCAACCGCTCGGGAACGATCCAAACAACTTTCCAACTAATCTGACTTTTCCTAAGAGCTCACCTATAAGCTCAATCCTGTCTGTCACGACATGAGAATCTGCATGAGATTGCTATTAAGACTGGCCTCCAAATATCATATGAGAAAACACAATACATGGACTCCAGGAACACCAGTGTGAAATTACTTGGGACCAAATATGGCAATATCAAACGAGTTAAACATTTCAAGTACTTAGGTGAAATTATTAGAAGCACTGTTAACGACAGGATAGCCAACAAAACCTGTGCCGAAAAATTACTTAAAGCCTACACAGTCACCTGGAATATCTACAATAAGAAATCCCTTTCCATCCAAGCCAAGCTGCGTCACTACCATACAGTAGCTCTTCATGAAGCACTCTACGCGATTGAAACATCAACACTGACCATCAATATCAATGGCATCGAGAAAATGGAACGGCAAATACTTAGGAAAATATTTGGACCAAAGTTCCAAGATGGAATATGGATGCGAAAAAGCTCGGAAGAACTCTACTCGCTGACCGAAAGATTCACTTCAATCGCCCGGAAAAGACGTATGCAATTCTACGGACATCTAGCACGAATGGACGACTCGCGACTGACCAAGAAAATCTTCCTCATTATCAGCGGAGCGCAACAAAATAAAATACGGTGGCTGCTGAAACCCAAAAAGATCTCGCAGAAGTCGGCGTTGACCCACTGACAACTACACGGACTACATTTAGACACAAAATTAACTTGCACAGCTTTGCAGCCAGACAATGTACAAGAAACTTGAAACTCCAGGAGGCATGGACTCAAGAAAGACGACAGACTCACAGTGCGAGGATGAAGAAGTTTTGGGAGGATAAGAGAAACAAGAAGACGAATGCTAACTAATGGTTCTACGTGCTCCTTAGAGGGCCTAACGCATATATATATAATAAATAAATAAATTCGTGAATTTGGAGCGAAAACTAAGTTGGCAAACCTAATACGTGAAACACTTACTGACACAATTTCAAAGGTGAAATTTATGGGTGAGATATCAAAACCTATTAAGATAAATACAGGGGTACGGCAAGGTGACGGTTTGTCACCCCTTCTATTCAACTGTGTTCTAGAGAAAATTGTAAGAATTTGGAGTGTAAAGCTTAAAGGACATAACATTTTGCCGGTAACTTTGAGGAGAAAAACACAGGCTTTGAAATAAATTGCCTAGCATTTGCAGACAATTTTGCTATATTGTAAGACAACCTAACAAGTGCAACAAAAAATCAATATCTTGGAAGAAATAGCAAACAAGACAGGTTTGAGAATCTCCGTAGAAAAAATCATTTATTACAAACATCAAGTATGCCCCGAAAGTTTTGGCAACAGATCCTGGTCCAGCGGAAAGAGTAACGAAATTCAAATATCTGGGATAAATAATTTAAAAAAATGGTTTAGACAAATCTGCAGTAGAAAAAAGTGTACATAAGATAGAAAGAGCATATGGTATCACAAAGAATTTTTATAACAAAAAGTGTCTATCTAAAAATCTTAAAATAAGGCACTACACTACAGTGGTGAAACCGGAAAGCTTATATGCATGTGAATGCCCGGTACTAAACAACAGATTAGATATACTTGAGGTACTTGAAAGGAGAATCATGAGAAAAATCTTAGGCCCTGTGAAAACAACAGAAGTATGGAAATTAAAATCTAATGGTGAAATATACAGGAACATAAGAGAAACCGTAAGAAAAAGGAGATTGAAATTTTTAGGACATATTTACAGAATGCTTGGTTTCTGATTAACAAAAAGTATTTTCAAGTACTTTGGGATAAAAAGGCAACAACTAGCTGGATTCAAAATTTAAAGAAAGATTTTGAAAGAAATAGTATAAGAGAAGAAGAAACTGCGGACAGAGAAGTCTTTAGATAAAGGGTAGTAAGTATGGAAGACTATTCCGAGGAAGACTGAACAAGAAGCGTGGTGCGAAGTGGTCCGAGGATAGAAAGAAACACAGCATAGTGAAAGGATGAAAGAGTATTGGAAGGAGCGGCAAAGTATGAAAAACTGAAATGAAATTGGTACGTGGTCCTTAGCAGGCCTCATCGGAAAGAAGAAGAAATAAAGAAAGTGATGATTGTTCATTGCTCAAAATTTAAAAAGAATAGTATTTGTCTACCGGTCGTGTCGACAGTAACAAAGATATGCACTTTAATTTCCCGTCAACATTTTCTATCTTTATGTACGCGCATTGCGAAAAAAGGCTCAAGTGATTAAAATTAAAATCGGTGTGTAAAGTCTGGGAGTGCGGCACTACAATCTATGCTATACATAATTTTATCCATGGTGAGTGAAATGGTAATTTAGGAGAAAGCCTGAAATTTAATTCTTAAATATCTATTTCATTAGTGGTCCTATCGATAAATACATAACTGAAATTATGTAGAATTAAACTAGAAAATGAACCCGTGCTTCGCTACGGTATTCTACATTGTATACGGATATCGGAGTAAATTACTGTACATGCAGTGAATATTTTTTTTAAATTGCATGTGTCATAGCATTGTCCGAGAAACAGCACTGGGAGGTCCCCATACGTTGTTTCCAATGTAAAGTGTAAGTTGCGGAGTTGCGATGATAACGGCAGGCTTACTTGGCTACTGCCATTCACAATCGAGCCGGGAAGTATACATTATAATAGCAGGCCCCATTGCCTAATGCGTGGTCGCAATCGATTTGGGAAGTTTTCGTTACTATGGCAGGCCCCCTTTCCTAATTCCAGACATCACAGTTGAGGAGTTTTTATTGTAATTCAGGCAACTTCCCTACTGCCAGTCAAAATTGAGGTGTGCTATTATCATTATAATGTCAGACCTCTTCTTCTACTGCCAGCCAGCTTAGTGCCAGTCATACCGAGTAGGCGAGCCTCCATTAAAATAGCAGGCCACTATGCCTAATACAGTCGCATTTTAAATGGGTACATTTGTTCATAATGGCTCGTACCCTTGCCTACTGCCAAACTCAATCGGGTATGCGAGTTTTGAACAAAATTGCATGCTCCCTTGCGGTCTGAAAGTCAAATCGAGAAGGGTATTATTCATAATAATGGTAGGCCCACCTTACTAATGCCATTTACACAGGAGTTGGAGAAGGACCCCGTTCCTACTGCCAAAGTCGATGTGGGGAGTACTAATTACAATAGCAGACACACCCTTTCTCGATCTCTACAAATCGACATCAGTAAATATATCATCCCTGCTTTGCCAGGGTGAATAAAATTATTTATGCCTAGATCGTAGCGACTTATTCCCTGACCTTGCATACCGATTTTCATTAAATACTCTTCAGCCGTTTTCTCGTGTTTCGTGTACATACATACATACAGACAGACAGACAGACGAAAATTACTGAAAATTATAAAGTGCATTTCCTTGTTACTGCGGACAGGACTGATACAGAAATACCATCCTTTTTAAATTCTGAGCAATGTACACACAAAACTCCTTTTTTAAAATATATATATATACAGATATAAGAAAATATAAAGGTCCAATAATACTGGCTTCAGGAATCCCCCTCTTAATTATTACAAAGTCAGATAAATCTTCAACTACTCTAATTCTCTGAGATCTATTTTCTAGAAATAGTCCTAAACTAGTCCTAAACCCTCCCTAGTGGGATTCAATCACTAATAATAAATAAATAAATAAATAAATAAATACAATCGAATACTACTATTAAAGTTGTTTTTACTCTGTACCCTAAAGGACTACAGGGGGCCTCTTAAGAGGTGAAGCTTTCTCTCAGGCTAAGAGATTTGAGTTGGTGAAAAAGTACGGTGAAGATGACGGGTTTGTTTGCCGTGGTCTATACTACGAATTGTCCCAGCATTCTCCTTAGTGCAGGAAAACCATTCTCAGGACAGCTGACGGTGGGAACCAGCCCTTTTCATCTTTAGAATGCAGAGGTGTAGAACCACGGTAGGGCCTTGCCCACCAGTGCTCTGCTCGTTTGGTCGGTTTGAGTGTATAGCTGTTGGACAACGGACCAGCCGTGGCCACTGGCCTACTCTGCACCTGAATGGGTCTTTGTCTGACGTAGAATACGTACCGCCCAGTAAGTATTGAAATGAAGCATTTTTGTCCTATGGGTTTGAAATATTATTATTGACATTTTATTTCTTAATTCTTAGGAAATGTGCACATCTTGAAGACAAAGTCAACTTGGGAACAGTCATGGGATAGCGGTATTTAAAGGTAATAACCGATGGTGCCACCGTACCACGACGTCTTAGATGTGGCCAGACCTGTGTGAGGTGTGATGTGACATTTCGAGAGCGAGTGTAAACATTGTCGGTGTTGGAGTTGGCCGAGCTAGAGGAAGGCCTACACGATACTAGATGTCTTCTGGCATGTCAGTGTCTGTGATAGGAAAAGTAACATACAATGCATGTGGTACGCGATTGACGTCAATATTGCGTGCAAAAGTTTCTTGATTCGGATGCTGGATTTACAATTTTAAACTAGTAGTATTTCTTGTAATATATTTTTTCTTGTAATTGCTTGTTGTACTCCAGTTGTTGTTGGGCAATTATGTTTTAAATCTACTTTGTTATCACTTGTACTGTTAAGCTAGTAGTAAGCTCAACCTTTAGTATTGTAATTCGTAGTGTTAAGTATCAGAAATAGTTAAGTTGTGAGTGAATTTGTATATGATGATGCTGGATTTAGAAGATTAAACTAGTAGTACTTCTTGTAACATTATCTTTCCATGGAATTGCTTATTATACTCTTGTTGTTGTTGAGTACAGTAATTATGTTTGAACCTTACTTTATTATAACTTGTAACGTTAAGCCAGTAGTAAGATCAACCTATAGTTTTGTAAGCCTTAGTGTCAAGTATTGGAAATAATTAAGTTGTGTATGAAACTGTATATGATGCGCGATTTAGAATGTTAAACTAGTAGTATTTCTGGTCATACTTTATTTCCATGAAATTGCTTGTTGTACTCTTGTTGTTTGTTTGTTTGTTTGTAGGGTAATTATGTTAACTTTACTTTATTAGTACATTACTGTAAGTAACCATTGCCACCGGGATATTTCTCATTTGCGATGTATTTGTTATTAATAATATTTGTAGTAATAATAATAATGAAGATGCAGTCTTTTCTGCACCTGTCTCTTCGCCAGAAGAAAATGTAGCTTACGCTGACACCCCAGATGACTGTGACTGTATGAAAGTTGCTGAGCTGTGGGTGGTACTACAGTAGCAAGTTCCGGCCCAGAGATGATAGCATTCGCGAACTACTTGACTCCTCATTCTGTCTCGTACGCTTCATTGTCCCGCCGCTATCGACCTTTCGCGGTACATCGTCACGATCCAACCTGACTTACGGGCTAAAAAACAGCAAGAGACATAAGAACTTCAACGTACAGAGATTCTAGGTTTAAATGCGCTTTCATAAAGTTTAGAACGCGTAAGTTCAGCCTGCTAGCGGGATTGAAATCTCCTGCTGGTTTGGTGGGCACTTGTGTACCGACTACTTAGTTTTCATATATCATCCTTTAGTCTCATTGTGGATCATCAATCCTTTGTAAAACAACTTTCCCAAATCAGAAGAGAAACATTGGAATGAACGTATGATCTATGATGGGCGTCAAATAGATATACCTGTACCAGGTGAATCAAACATGTTCTCATACGCTCCCGGTACTAAAAGCCGCACAGGTACAATAAATAAATAAATAAAAAATAAATAAATAAACCTCTACTTAGGGTAAAACAAAGTCCTAGATTCTGTCTGTCTGACTGCCTGTCCGTTACGACTAATCTCAAGAACCACAGGATTGATTTTGATGCGGTTTTCACCATTCTATCGAGCATTTCTTGGAGAGGTTTATGTATAGAAACATTCATATATGACCAAAAAAAGACGAGCAGTAACGAATTCAGTGAAGCAAATCAAAAAACAAACGATCATCCGAGCCTCTTTGTACCTTAAGGTGGCTAAACCATTAAAGGTACATCTATCCCATGAAGATAAGAATTCTTTTTGCATAACAAGTTCCACGAAAATTCCTTGACATCATATACCTATTTTTAAAACTTAACCCACTATAACGATTTTATATTATAGTTTGATGTAAAAACGTCAAATTTAAAAACAACTTTTTAAATTAATTATTTAATCCTTATCAAAATGAGTTGTTTATTTCCCTCAAGTAACTAATGTATAAAATACAATTTACAGAAAGTTACTTTCATCTATACTTTCGGAGATATCGTCATTTTTCATGTTTTCGCGCATTCTCCATTCCGGAATATGGAGTAACTGTAAATGACCAGATTCAAAGCGACCGAGGAGATGCGAGCCAGCGGGTGAGCAATCAACGACTTTGGCCAGCATTCGTTGAACATGCTACGATACAATAATGAATAGTTTTGCAGTGATATTTCTTTATCTATATAAAATCTATGGTAACGCATCATGCCGAGAGAGAAAGCGAATATAGCTCATAGTGCATAGAGCATAGTGTTTTTATCACGTAACAATGAAACTGACCAACAAAGGGATTCTCGAATATCACAGTACAGAGAAAAAAATCACAAAGGCAAAGTCATCTTTCTCTAAATTCACTGTCCGGATTCAAATATATTAATACGTATGCACAGCAGTCAGTAGTGAAAAAGCTGTTCGTTACACTACAGAATTTCTAAATTTCTTACATCCATCCGGTTTGCCACCACACTTAAAAGTGGGGGTACATATTACAATATTGTTACGCAGTCTACACCGCCAAAGGTATGCAATGGGACGCGATTGTAGTGAACATTTTAGAAAATTATTTGATTGAAGCTACCAATTTAACTGGCTGAACCGGTCTTCATACCGATAATCTCTATGATTCCTTCAGGTTTGCCTTTTTATTTCAAGCAATTCTAGTTCTCGGTAAGAGTCTGCTTTGTCATGACAATAAACAAAGCACAGTGTCAGACAGCGTGACTGGAGCTGATCTCAATGAAGAATGTTTTTCTCATGGACAACTTTACGTTACCCTTCCCTGTGTTGCATCAAAACGAAAGTTTTCGTGATCATTCTGGAGGAAAAACGACTAATGTCGTGTACAAGGAAATCTTATAAGTCGTCGGTTAAAAGTAACTTATCGCCTTAAATTCATAACTGCTCCCGGACACTAAATTCTTATTACATTTCATACTTGCCAACTCTCCCGATTTACGTTGGAGATTCCCGATCTTTTGCGTAGCTTCCCAACCTCCCGCTCAGTTAGTTCCTTTCTCCCGATTTAAGTCAATGACGGCAGAATTTGGAGTATGTTTTGAAACTCCTGACCTTTTATGGCCATCTCTCAAAGGCTTAGCTTTCTGCCCGTTATGAGCTGCTAAAGATGCGTTTCTTGGCTGCCGTGTGGTTGAAGTCCTAATCACACTTTCGGCTTTAAAATCAATATCGCGGTGCTCAATCTGGTGATCTATTTCACCCTCGTGTTGCATCGTGTTTCTGTTTGCAGTGATCATGATTATGGTGTTCAGCAGGTTGACAAGTGTGGCTTGAATAAATTCAACTGTGATCATTTAGTAATCCAGTTTTGTTTAGAGAAAGTATTTTGAAGTGTTCGTTCACGTGATAAAGCCAGAGGAAATACTTCTTTTTGTGTAAGAGTCCTGATATAGATAGTGACCATACACTTGTGTTAGCAAAGTGCAACATTAGATTTAAAAGAACCAAAAGATCTAGCAAAAAGAAGTGGAGACTAGAAGGACTGAAAGAAGCAGCAACAAAGGCGGCTTTTGAAGAACGAACCAATAAAGTAGATAATGGAAGTGATGAGCCAATGAAGTGGAATAACACCAAGGTAAGGATAACTGAAGCAACAAATGAGCTTTTAGGAAAAAAGAAATTGGAGCCCAGAAAACCTTGGATGACAGAAGAAATACTAAACCTAATTCAAGAAAGGAATAAGCTCAGAAAGGAAAACAATGTAGGTGACTGCAAAAGAATTAAAAATCAGATCACAACCAAATACAGAGAAGAAAAAGAGAAATGGACCAAAAACATTGCTGAAGAGATAGAAGAAGATATAAAAAGGGGAAAACAGGATCAAGTTTATAACAAAATCAGTTCCCTTCATTACAAAAATAGAATCAAATCTGCAGTAGTAAAAAACAAAGAAGGAATGTTGCTGATAGACAACGATAAGATATGTGCTCGATGGAAATAATACATTGAAGAACTGTACGATGATAAGGACTTCAAGAATGACAATAAGCTAATTGAAGACATCAATGAGTGTGGAAGAGAAATTCAAGGTCCTCCAATCATGAGACATGAATTTGAACATGCCCTTCAGAGTCTGAAAGAAGGAAAAACAACCGGTGTAGATGACATCCCAGCAGAATTACTGAAAAATTTAGGTATCAACATGAAAGACCAGTTATTCTGAGTAATATATGAATGCTACGAAAGAGGAATCATGCCAGAAGACTTCACACAATGCAGAACCATTACCATACCTAAAATAGGAAGGGCAGTTGACTGCACCAATTACAGAACACTATCAATATTAACACATGCTTCCAAGATACTCCTTAACATAGTTAATAACAGAATAAAAGGAAAAGTAGATAAGTATGTTGGAGAAGACCAATTTGGATTTACAGAAGCCAGAGGAACAAGAGAAGCAATTATGGCCTTACGCATGTTATTGGAGAGAAGGATGGAAATGAATAGAACGACTTACCTTACCTTCATTGACTTAGAAAAAGCTTTTGACACTGTGAACTGGGAACTACTGTTTAGAACTATGAGGAAAATAGGACTGGACTGGAAGGATAGAAGAATGATTAATCAACTGTATCTGAACCAAAGCACAAAAATAATCATCAATCAGGTAGAAGAAAAGGCCAGAATTAGGAAAGGAGTTAGACAAGGTTGTCCCCTATCACCGTATTTATTTAATATGTTCATTGAGGAAGCTATTCAGATCATGAAGGAGAGGACAAAGGGAATACAAATCAATGGTGAAAGGATACATTGTATCAGATTTGGGGATGACATCGTATTAATTGCAGACTCAGAAAAAGAAATGAATAGAATGCTGAAAGTCCTCTCAGGCACTCTTAAACTATGGAAATTAAAAGTAAACAAACGGAAAACGAAAGTAATGGTAGTACGGAAAATATGGAAGAAATTAAAACCAATTTCAAAATTGATGACGTCAGAATTGATCAGGTCAAACAATTCTGTTATCTTGGTAGTATGATAACAGAGGATAATAGATACTTCCTAGAAGTAAAGAGAAGAATAGCATTGGTAAAACGGGCATTTATGAGCAAGAAAAATATTTTAACCAGCACACACATAAATATAGATGTCAGAAAATCCTTTGCAAAATCATTTGCATGGAGTACACTTCAGTATGGAAGTGAGAGTTGGACTGTGGGTAAATTAGAAAGGAATCGACTTGAAGCTGCTGAAATGTGGATATGGCGGAAAATGACCAGAACGAGCTGGACGGAAAGAAAAACCAACCTGGAAATCTTAAGGGAAGTTAAAAAAGGGAGAAGATTTTTAAACGAAATGAAAAATAGAAAATTACAATTTATTGGAGATGTCATCAGACACAATACTTTCATCACTAACATACTTGAAGGGAAACTGCTGGGAAAGAAAGGCAGAGGAAGACCTAGGATGAAGTATTTGGACGACATCAAGAAGAGGTCAGGTTGTGTCAATTACATGGAACTGAAACGAACAGCCAATGAAAGAAAAGAGTGGTTGCATCGACAAGGCATTAGCCTTTAGAATATTTATTGACATGGTGTGCACTTTCAAGGTTTGATGTTCGATTATGGCGAAGCAATAATTCCGATTTTCTGAAAAAATCGGAAAAGTTCTCATGTATTAGTGTGTCAAAGGAATTTTCAAGTTTTGTATTTTGGACTGTTTGCCGGCGTGATATGTTGACATCGCGTGGCAGGAAAGGGGTGTTTCGACGTTCACCTGATGTTTTATTTTCGAAGGTTGGCAGGTATGTATTATTTATTGAGACAATTAAAGTTGATTTGCGTGTAGGAGTGACTTGTTGAAGTGAAGAAGCCATCTTCGAACAGGCAATCGAAGACTATGGAGGAGTGGAACGTAAAGGCTTCCACTATGCGTAACCTCGGCGCCGTGTGGATTAGGTAAATTATATGCCCTGACGCCTTTGTCCAAAGTAATTAACCTGGTACTCATTTTTGGTGCAAGCTCACATACCTCTGCTGAAGTGGAAGTCTTCTTTCTGAATTTGTCGTTTTCCTGACGGAGAGTTGAACTTACGTCCTTCCGGGCGAACCGAGCACGCCTTTACCACCTCGACTAGTTAGCCCCTATAACATGTTAAAATATAACGGAATAACTTCCTAACTATTTTATTTGCAGGCACCAAAGGGTGAAACTGATCCGACCCACCTCCTAGCCGAGTGCAGTGTTCACACATTGCTGGCGAGCGTTTGAGCCTTCCATTGTAATTAAAACGCTCGGAGCTGTTAACGTTGTGTCCGAATGCACTTCTCTCTTAACCACTCCGAAAATATTAACACTTCCCTGAATGATAAAGTCAGAATTCCACGTTCACCACAAAGTACTTATTCACAGACACGTTCATTAGTTACAGTTTGGTATCATGTGGGTTATTAGGTGCAATTTATCTTGTATATTGTCATGTTTATTTCTGGAATTCTTCCAAGGTTCTGGCCGCCTCGTTCTTGAACAGAAGGTGTGGTGTGCTCAGTGGCTCGTGTGAGAAATAATATCCTTGGAACCTCAAACTGTAAAACTATGACAGCATGTCAGAAAAAAAAAGGAAAACGATGAAACTGTATTGTCTCAGCTAAGGCGTGCAGGCCATTTATTCCACTAGATGGCAGAGACACCGGAACTCTTTCGGGCGATCTACGACGGAGTTTAGATTAATTTTGTCGGGTAAAATTAGAGTGAGTTGGATTACGGGTTCGAAGTGCGTGAAGATAGTATTCTGTGGATTCTCATTTTCACACACAAGCAAAGGCTAGATCTGCACCTTATTTAAGGCCGCGGTCGTTCGCTTCACAGTTTTTGCCGTGTCGTCACCAGGAAACCTGTCTCTGAGTTGATATGACGTTAAACCACTAGCAAAAGTAACGTCTGCCGAATTTGAATTCGAGATCTTGGGATCCGGAGGCAAACACGCTACCCCCGATCAACAGAGAAAACTTTAGCAATAATAATAATAATAATAATAATAATAATAATAATAATAATAATAATAATATTTGAGCCTACGTGGCTCAGGCTGCAGTCCGCCGGCCTCTCACCGCTGGATGCCGTGGTTCAAATCCCGGTCACTCCATGTGAGACTTGTGCTGGGCAAAGCGGAGGCAGGACATATTTTTCTCCGGGTACTCCGGTTTTCCCTGTCATGTTTCATTCCAACAACACCCTCCAATATCATTTTATTTCATCTGTCATGCATTAATCATTGCCCCAGAAGAGTGCGACAGGCTTCGGAAGCCGGCACATTTCCTATCCGCGCCGCTAGATGGGGGATTGATTCATTCCATTCCTGACCCGATCATCAGATGACTGGAAGCATGCTGTGGATTTTCAATAATAATAATAATAATAATAATAATAATAATAATAATAATAATAATAATAATAATAATAATAATAATAATAATAATAATAATCCGTAAGAGACAGATACGATATTACGGTCATCTCAAACGAATGGACGGAAACAGGGTGACTAAACAGATCTTTCACTTTTTTGACCCCCAAACCCAAAACCACAATGCCCTGGTTTATGGACACCAAAGGAGACCTCCAAATGCTGCCTATAAAACCCGAAGATGCCTTCAGTAGAGATCTCTTGCGCAGAAAGATACTGGGGAATGGGCTAAGGCGAGACAAGCAACCGAAAAGGAGGCAAGGTACCACCTGGACAGAGGAACGCAAGCAGGCGCACTCACAGAGAATGAGGGAATTCTGGGATCAACACGAAGCGAAGCAAACTGCCAAATAGCCCCAACGAATAATAATAATAATAATAATAATAATAATAATAATAATAATAATAATAATAATAATAATAATAATAATAATAATAATAGCATACATTCTGCCTTGTTATACACATGCACCGAGAGAGTTCGGGCTGAGCAGCTGTAAATTTTCATGCTGCGCTGGAATTCCACTCGCCGCATCGTTCAGATGGTTTTCAGTACTTCCCATTTTTCACACTAGGAGAATACTGTACCTTAATTAAAGCCACAGTTGCTTCTTACCTAATCCTAGCCTTTACCCATATTTTACGTCCATATTTCATGTGGAATACGGGTGAGGATAATGAAATATGCCAAAATATGTGTATGTAAGTGTCTCTAGATTTAGTTTAATGAGGGCAATTATTTATGGAGTTTCGTTTTTATTTACAGTCGAACCCGGTTGTAACGACTCCGAAGTGAGCGTCAATTAAAGGTCGTTATTGGTGATAGTCGCACGAACCGGTTTTCGTTGTTGCCAAAAACGTTATAGCTGTAAGTTGTAGGCATGGTTGGCATGCTTAATTAACAAAATAAATTTAAAACTAAAAAAAAAACAACGTGAAACGAGTTCTGTATTTAGAATACAGTATTCGTGGAGTGGTACTGAGAGGAATTTTAACACAGCACGCACAGAAATAATATTTCAGCAAAATATAAAATAATAAGTGAGAAAATAAGTTGCAACAATGTAAATTGATCAGTAATGTCACAAACGGTGTTTGCTAATAAGTTAAATATTCTCTCTGTCCTTCCAAGTTGTAGAAATCGTTGAGTGTGAGGCACCCTATTGCTCTGCGATGCTGACCCGTGTTTTGTAATCTCCATATTATGTGTGACTCTTCTTGACATCTTGACAGCGATGCTTGCTTTGACTATAGACAGGATGATTTGAAATGGATGGAGAGAAACTGAATAAGATTGAGTGGTGTTTTTCAAAGTAGGAAAGATCACAATATGAAGATACATTTGGAATTCAAGAGGACAAATTGGGGTAAAAAGAACTATTTGTTTATAGGAAGAAGAGTTATTGATTTGAATAATTTACCAAGGTAGGTAGATGTCCAATAAATGTCCGAATTCTTTACCACTACTTAGAAAAAGACTTGATAAACAACAGGTAGGGAATCTGCCACCTTGACGACTGTCCTAAATGCAGATCAGTGGTAATTGATTGCAGTCTACAATCTACCCAGAAAAAAAGATTTTGAAAATGTGCTTTACAGTATTGTCCGTAATCCTCAAACGCGTAACAAGCAAAAAGTCTACATTGGACGTTAGTAGTATAATTGGATGGTTCTGCGGCACCTCCGCCGCCGCACGCCTCCTCCTCCGCCGCCTCATCCGCCGCCGCCGCCGCCGCCCGCGGGAAATTTGAATTTTGGCGGGGAATTTGAATTTTGGCGCGAGATTTGAATTTGTAAACAAAGCCACGTGCTTTTTGACAGCTGTCATCGACAACAACGCAACGCTAACCTCACTGCTGCCATCTTGACGGGCGTAAACCTCACTAGTGCCAACTTAACCTAACTAGCATGAGGTAAACAAAGCCACGTGTTTTTTGACAGCCACGTGCTTTTTGACAGACAACAACGCATCGCTAACCTCAGTACTGCCATCTTGACGGGCCTAAACCTCAGTAGTGCCAACTTAACCTAACTAGCGCGAGGTAAACAAAGCCACGTGCTTTTTGACAACCACGTGCTTTTTGACAGATTTGTAAACAAAGCCACGTGCTTTTTGACAGCTGTCATCGACAACAACGCATCGCAAACCTCAGTACTACCATCTTGACGGGCCTAAACCTCAGTAGTGCCAACTTAACCTAACTAGCATGAGGTAAACAAAGCCACGTGTTTTTTGACAGCCACGTGCTTTTTGACAGATTTGTAAACAAAGCCACGTGCTTTTTGACAGACAACAACGCATCGCTAACCTCAGTACTGCCATCTTGACGGGCCTAAACCTCAGTAGTACCAACTTAACCTAACTAGCGCGAGATAAACAAAGCCACATGCTTTTTGACAGCCACGTGCTTTTTTGACAGCTGTCATCCGCCATCTTTAAACTACAGAGCACCGTGCTGCCCTCTTTCGTCACCTGTCATCGGCAGTGCTGCCATCTTGACGGGCCTAAACCTTAGTGCTACCAACTTAACCTCACTAGCTCGAGATAAACAAATCCACGTGCTTTTTGACAGCCACGTGCTTTTTTGATAGCTGTCATCCGCCATCTTTAATCTATAGAGCACAGTGCTGCGCTCCTTAGCTACTTACCTTTGAAATGTGGTAGCGGATAATTTGAAAAATGCTTTTCGACAAGCAGCCATCTTTAATCCAGAGAGAACAGTGCTGCCCTCTATGTGGTGGCGGCAAATTGAAAAATTCCACGTGCTCTTGTTTGAAAACAAACTCACGTGCTTTTTTGACAGCTGTCATCTGCCATCTTTGAGCACAGTGCTGCCCTCTTTAGTTTGAAATGTGGTGGTGGTAAATTCCACGTGCTCTTGTTTGGAAACAAAGCCATGTGCTTTTTTGACAGCTGTCATCCGCCATCTTTAATCAACAGAGCACTGTGCTACTATCATGCGGGCAATTTCATCACCTGTCATCTGCCATCTTTAATCCACAGAACACCGTGCTGCCCTCCTTATGGCTACTACCTTAAGCACGTAGTAGCGGGCAATTTGAAAAGTTCTGTTAGCTATCATCCGCCATCTTTAATCAAGAGAGCACCGTGCTGCCATCTTTAGCTAGATACCTTTGAAATGTGGTGGCGGCAAATTGAAAAATTCCACGTGCTCGTGTTTGGAAACAAACTCACGTGCTTTTTCGACAGCTACCATCCGCCACCTTTAATCAACAGAGCATAGTGCTGCCCTCTTTAGTTTGAAATGTGATGGCGGCAAATTCCACGTGCTCTTGTTTGGTAAACATAGCCATGTGCTTTTTTTGACAGCTGTCATCCGCCATCTTTAATACAGACAGTACCGTGCTGCCCTCTTTATCGTAGTAGATGTAAATTCGTCACCTGTCATCCGCAGTGCTGCCATCTTTAGCTAGATACCTTTGAAACGTGGTGGCGGATAATTTAAAAAGAAAAATTCTACAGCAGCCCTCTCTCGACGCTAATTGCATAAGATGGCGGCTATACATGACTCCTTAAGGGTGCTTACGCAAGATGGCTGCTATACACAGGTTCTTATGAGACGCCCTTGGGATGCTTGCGCAAGATGGCAGTTATACATGGCTCCTTATGAGATGCCCTAGGGATGCTTGCGCAAGATAGCGGCTGCTCTTATGGGACGGCTTAAGGGTCCTTGCACAAGATGGCTTGAGACGCCCTAAGGATGCTTGCGCAAGCTGGCGGACACAAGATGGCGGCTATACATAACTCCTTATGAGACGCTTTAAGGGTGCTTGCGCAAGATGGTTGCTACTCTTATGAAGAATGCTAGCTTAGAGGCTAACGTGTCGTGATAGTTCGATTCATTAAATTTAGGGCTTAAATGCAAAATGTTAAATATATCGAAAACGGTGCACCGTAGAGAAAACGGACAAAATTTTTCTGCCTAATACCTAGGTTCGCAGTATGAGGAACAAGAAAATCATAGTCTAATGATGGGATCAACGGTTCGGTTCCTACTTAGGCCCTTTGGCATTTGCTCTGTTTTAGCTTGTATTGAAGCGAGTCTTCGTAACATGATCAGGTCTAGCTATGGTAGAGAGTATAACGTACCGTGCAGGTTCGATTCATTAAATTTGGAGGCTTAAATGCAAAATGTTAAATATCTCGAAAACGATGCATCGTAGAGCAAAACGGACAAAATTTTCCCGCCTAATACGTAGGATCGTAGTATCAGGAACAAGAAAAAAAATAGTCTAATGATGAGATCAACGGTTCGATTCCTACTTAAGCCCTTTGGCATTCGCAGCTATCTATTTCTACAAGATGGTGGCTGCTCTTATGAGAAACAAGATGCCTTGAGACGTCCTAGGGATGCTTACGCAAGATAGCAGACACAAAATGGTGACTATACATAGCTCCTTATGAGACGGCCTAGGGGTGCTCGCACAAGATGGCGGCTACTCTTATGAAGAAAGCTAGCTTAGAGGCTACTGCGCAAGATAACAGCTGCTGTTATGCATGTGGTGTTGGGTAATTTGAAATTCTATGTGCTTAATCAACAGAGCACCCTGCCGCCCTCTTTAGCTGAAATGTGGTGGTGGATAATTTGAAAAATTCTTTTGACAGCTATCATCTTTAAAAACAATGGCGACTATACATAGGCTGTTAAGGCCTTATCATTCTCCTCCTCCTCCTCCTCCTCCCCCCCCCCCCTCCTCCTCCTCCTTCTCTACCTCCTCCTCCGCCTCTTATGTCAAGGCATAGCTTTATATCGAACAAGTTTAAACCTGCATCGCGAAGGCAAGCGTGTGCAGCGATAACATTATTGTGCATGTTTAGACTTTCGAAACATAAGAAGAGTAGAATCAAACGCTGTACTCGATACGACATGTGATCAGAACATTGATTGATGCGTTCAGAAAACAAAATAAGTGATCAAGACTAGAATCGAACAATGTACTCAATACATCATGTGTTTAGAATATGTCAGGGGATACGCTTGTTCTAAGAAGATCAGATTGAAACATAACAAGACTAGAATAGAACACTGTAATCGATGTTGTTAACTTCAACATGTGATCAGAACATTGATTGATGTGTTCAGAACACAAAATAAGTGATCATGACTAGAATCGAACACTGTACTCCATACAACATGTGATCAGAACATTGATCGATGTGTTCAGAACACGAAATAAGTGATCAAGACTAGAATCGAACACTGTACTCAATACAACATGTGTTTAGAACATGTTAGGGGGTACCCTTGTTCTAAGAAGATCAGAATGAAACATAACAAGACTAGAATCGAACACTGTAATCGATGTTGTTAACCTCAACATATGATCAGAACATTGTTTGATGTGTTCAGAGCAAAAGTACAATTTTGATGATTTGCTTAGTGTAAAATCAAAAACTATGGAAACACACTGTGCACATATCGCGTAGCTAACTCGCTCAGTAAGCAATATTGCAAAACTACAACTTCAATGATTTGCATAGTGTAAAAATCAAAAACACACTGTACCCATACTGCGCAGCTAACTCGCTCGGTAAACGATATAGCCAAAGTATAACTTCAAATTATTTACCTTCCATCATTCGTCTTGTGTGTAAAAATCAGTCGAACAAGTTATCGCATAAACATAGCTGAAAAAAAATCGTGGTAGGGTATGGAACCCAGGGGTTACATCTTATCAGAAGGGCAAAAAGGATGAAAGGACTCTTCCTCCTCCTTACCGCACATTCCTTGTAGGGCTAATTGGCTGAAGGGCTAATGGGCAAAAGGGCTAAAGGGCTAATGGGCTAAAGGGCTAAAGGGCTAAAGGAGCAACAACCTCGTCGATCGCTATCAGCAAGAACGCTTGTACTTTGTTAAGTGTAGAAAATTAATCTTTGTTTGTAAATGGTTTCATGTTCAGAACAAGGAATGGAACCTAGGGGTTACGTCTTACGTAATAAAATCCCCGAGGTGCGATGAGTTACGTTTTTCGAACTAGTGTTTGGAACACTGAACTTTTCAAGATGATAGCAGAGAGTTTAGCAATGTTCTGTTGTTGGATTTTAAATTCCGCGCTACAACATGCATAAGGTGGTAGCCTTGAGGTTTACCGCCGTAAAGATGGAAAGAGTGAGGTTAACAATATTCTGTTGTTGGATTTTAAATTCCGCGCTATAACATGCATAAGGTGGCAGCCTTGAGGTTTACCGCCGTAAAGATGGCAGCAGTGAGGTTAGCGACGCTCTATTGTCCTTCAAAGTGAGGTTAGGGTTCGTAAAGAAGACAGCTGTCAAAAAAGCACGTGGCTATGTTTACCAAACAAGAGCACGTGGTCGTGACGTCACGGTCACGTAGTATGTTGCCTCAGCATGTAAAGTTCAATGTCTACACCTACGTAGTTAACACTCTGCTATGTTCACAAGATTTTTTACACATAACTATTCTTTATGCTTTAAGTTCATGCACATAGGCTATGCTAAGATAGCAGTACAAACACATGCGAACTTTGTACATTCTAATGGAATAAGTTTAGTACTATGTGCATCATGGATACATGATGTGTGCACGAATTTAAACTTGACTATACGTAATGCTGCTGCTTTGTTTACAAGATTTTTATACATTGCTATTCTTTATGCTTTAAGTTCGTGCACACACAAGCGATAGTCGTACGCTCTGGCAGGAGAAGTTTAGTACGACAGTCGATGCATACATTATCGATAGGTGATGTGTACACGCTTTAGAACATAGCTCTTCTTTATGTTTTAAGTTCGTGCACATGGGTTAGGGATACACAAAAGCGATTGCTACATGCTCTAGCGGAAGAAGTCTAGTACGATAGTCGAGTCATGTAAAATCGATAGGTTAAGCTAAGATAGCAGCACACTTACACGATTTTAGCACAATCTAGTGGTAAAAGTTTAGTATGATAGTCGTTTCATGCAAAATCATTAGGTAATGTGTACACGCTTTGAAACAAGGCTATTCTCTGTACTCTAAGTTCATGCGTACAGGTTATGGTAAGATAGCAGCACAATCTAGCGCAAGAAGTTTAGTACGATATTTGATGCATGCAAAATCGATAGGTGACGTGTACACGCTTTAAAACATGGTTATTCTTCGTACTTTAAGTTCATGCGTATAGGTTAGACTAAGATAGCAGCACAGTCTAGCGTAAGAAGTTTAGTACGAGAGTCGATACATGCAAAATCGATAGGTGATGTGTACACGCTTTGAAACATAGCTATTCTTTGCACTTTAAGTTCATGCGTCTTAGTTATGCTAAGATAGCAGCACAATCTACCTGAAGAAGTTTTGTACGAGAGTCGATACATGCAAAATCGATAGTTGATGTGTACACGCCTTGAAACATGACTATTCATTGTACTTTAAGTTCATGGGTATAGGTTATGCTATGATAGCAGCACAATCTAGCGGAAGAAATTTAGTACGATATTTGATACATGCAAAATCAATAAGTAATGTGTACACACTTTGAAACATGGCTATTCTTCGTACTTTAAGTTCATGTTTATAAGTTATGCTAAGATAGCAGCACAATCTAGCGGAAGAAGTTTAGTACGATATTTGTTCCATGCAAAATCGATAGGTGATGTGTACACACTTTGAAACATGGCTATTCTTTTTACTTTAAGGTCATGCGTATAGGTTATGCTAAGATAGCAGCACAATCTAGCGGAAGGAGTTTAGTACGAGAGTCAATGCATGCATAATCGATAGGTAATGTGTACACGCTTTGAAACATGGCTATTCTTTGTACCTTAAGACCATGCGTATAGGTTATGATAAGATACCAGCACAATCTAGCGGAAGGAGTTCAGTACGAGATTCGATGAATGTAAAGTCAATAAGTAATGTGTACACGCTTTGAGACATAGCTATTCTTTGTACTTTAAGTTCATGTGTCTTAGTTATGCTAAGATAGCAGCACAATCTACCTGCAGAAGTTTAGTACGAGAGTCGATACATGCAAATTCGATAGTTGATGTGTACACGCTTTGAAACATGACTATTCATTGTACTTTAAGTTCATTGGTATAGGTTATGCTAAGATAGCAGCACAATCTAGCGGAATAAATTTAGTACGAGATTCGATGAATGCAAAATCAATAAGTAATGTGTACACGCTTTGAAACATGGCTATTCTTTGTACTTTAAATTCATGTGTATAAGTTATGCTAAGATAGCAGCACAACCTAGCGGAAGAAGTTTAGTACGATATTTGATGCATGCAAAGTCGATAGGTAATGTGTACACGCTTTGAAACATGGCTATTCATTGTACTTTAAGGTCATGCGTATAGGTTATGCTAAGATACTAGCACAATCTAGCGGAAGAAGTTCAGTACGAGAGTCGATACATGCAAATTCGATAGGTAATGTGTACACGCTTTGAAACATGGCTATTCATTGTACTTTAAAGTCATGCTAAGATAGCAGCACGAGCTAGCGGATGAAGTTTAGTTCGATGGTCGATGCATGTAAAATCGATAGGTGATGTGTACACGCTTTGAAACATGACTATTCATTGTACTTTAATTTTACGGGTATAGGTTATGCTAAGATAGCAGTACGATCTAGCGGATGAAGTTTAGTTCGATGGTCGATGCATGTAAAATCGATAGGCGATGTGTACACGCTTTGAAACACGGCAATTCATACTGCTGCTCTGTTCCCAAGACTTTTAAGAATAGCTAATCCTAATGCTGCTCTTAAGGACGTCGAGCTAAGGATTGATTACGTGACCGTGACGTCACGACCACGTGCTCTTGTTTGGTAAACATAGCCACGTGCTTTTTTGCCAGCTGTCTTCTTGACGAACCCTAACCTCACTTTGAAGGACAATAGAGCGTCGCTAACCTCACTGCTGCCATCTTTACGGCGGTAAACCTCAAGGCTGCCACCTTATGCATGTTATAGCGCGGAATTTAAAATCCAACAACAGAACATTGTTAACCTCACTCTTGCCATCTTTACGGCGGTAAACCTCAAGGCTACCACCTTATGCATGTTGTAGCGCGGAATTTAAAATCCAACAACAGAACATTGCTAAACTCTCTGCTATCATCTTGAAAAGTTCAGTGTTCCAAACACTAGTTCGAAAAACGTAACTCATCGCACCTCGGGGATTTTATTACGTAAGACGTAACCCCTAGGTTCCATTCCTTGTTCTGAACATGAAACCATTTACAAATAAAGATTAATTTTCTACACTTAACAAAGTACAAGCGTTCTTGCTGATAGCGATCGACGAGGTTGTTGCTCCTTTAGCCCTTTAGCCCTTTAGCCCATTAGCCCTTTAGCCCTTTTGCCCATTAGCCCTTCAGCCAATTAGCCCTACAAGGAATGTGCGGTAAGGAGGAGGAAGAGTCCTTTCATCCTTTTTGCCCTTCTGATAAGATGTAACCCCTGGGTTCCATACCCTACCACGATTTTTTTTCAGCTATGTTTATGCGATAACTTGTTCGACTGATTTTTACACACAAGACGAATGATGGAAGGTAAATAATTTGAAGTTATACTTTGGCTATATCGTTTACCGAGCGAGTTAGCTGCGCAGTATGGGTACAGTGTGTTTTTGATTTTTACACTATGCAAATCATTGAAGTTGTAGTTTTGCAATATTGCTTACTGAGCGAGTTAGCTACGCGATATGTGCACAGTGTGTTTCCATAGTTTTTGATTTTACACTAAGCAAATCATCAAAATTGTACTTTTGCTCTGAACACATCAAACAATGTTCTGATCATATGTTGAGGTTAACAACATCGATTACAGTGTTCGATTCTAGTCTTGTTATGTTTCATTCTGATCTTCTTAGAACAAGGGTACCCCCTAACATGTTCTAAACACATGTTGTATTGAGTACAGTGTTCGATTCTAGTCTTGATCACTTATTTCGTGTTCTGAACACATCGATCAATGTTCTGATCACATGTTGTATGGAGTACAGTGTTCGATTCTAGTCATGATCACTTATTTTGTGTTCTGAACACATCAGTCAATGTTCTGATCACATGTTGAAGTTAACAACATCGATTACAGTGTTCTATTCTAGTCTTGTTATGTTTCAATCTGATCTTCTTAGAACAAGCGTATCCCCTGACATATTCTAAACACATGATGTATTGAGTACATTGTTCGATTCTAGTCTTGATCACTTATTTTGTTTTCTGAACGCATCAATCAATGTTCTGATCACATGTCGTATCGAGTACAGCGTTTGATTCTACTCTTCTTATGTTTCGAAAGTCTAAACATGCACAATAATGTTATCGCTGCACACGCTTGCCTTCGCGATGCTGGTTTAAACTTGTTCGATATAAAGCTATGCCTTGACATAAGAGGCGGAGGAGGAGGTAGAGAAGGAGGAGGAGGAGGGGGGGGGGAGGAGGAGGAGGAGGAGGAGAATGATAAGGCCTTAACAGCCTATGTATAGTCGCCATTGTTTTTAAAGATGATAGCTGTCAAAAGAATTTTTCAAATTATCCACCACCACATTTCAGCTAAAGAGGGCGGCAGGGTGCTCTGTTGATTAAGCACATAGAATTTCAAATTACCCTCCACCACATGCATAACAGCAGCTGTTATCTTGCGCAGTAGCCTCTAAGCTAGCTTTCTTCATAAGAGTAGCCGCCATCTTGTGCGAGCACCCCTAGGCCGTCTCATAAGGAGCTATGTATAGTCACCATTTTGTGTCTGCTATCTTGCGTAAGCATCCCTAGGACGTCTCAAGGCATCTTGTTTCTCATAAGAGCAGCCACCATCTTGTAGAAATAGATAGCTGCGAATGCCAAAGGGCTTAAGTAGGAATCGAACCGTTGATCTCATCATTAGACTATTTTTTTTCTTGTTCCTGATACTACGATCCTACGTATTAGGCGGGAAAATTTTGTCCGTTTTGCTCTACGATGCATCGTTTTCGAGATATTTAACATTTTGCATTTAAGCCTCCAAATTTAATGAATCGAACCTGCACGGTACGTTATACTCTCTACCATAGCTAGACCTGATCATGTTACGAAGACTCGCTTCAATACAAGCTAAAACAGAGCAAATGCCAAAGGGCCTAAGTAGGAACCGAACCGTTGATCCCATCATTAGACTATGATTTTCTTGTTCCTCATACTGCGAACCTAGGTATTAGGCAGAAAAATTTTGTCCGTTTTCTCTACGGTGCACCGTTTTCGATATATTTAACATTTTGCATTTAAGCCCTAAATTTAATGAATCGAACTATCACGACACGTTAGCCTCTAAGCTAGCATTCTTCATAAGAGTAGCAACCATCTTGCGCAAGCACCCTTAAAGCGTCTCATAAGGAGTTATGTATAGCCGCCATCTTGTGTCCGCCAGCTTGCGCAAGCATCCTTAGGGCGTCTCAAGCCATCTTGTGCAAGGACCCTTAAGCCGTCCCATAAGAGCAGCCGCTATCTTGCGCAAGCATCCCTAGGGCATCTCATAAGGAGCCATGTATAACTGCCATCTTGCGCAAGCATCCCAAGGGCGTCTCATAAGAACCTGTGTATAGCAGCCATCTTGCGTAAGCACCCTTAAGGAGTCATGTATAGCCGCCATCTTATGCAATTAGCGTCGAGAGAGGGCTGCTGTAGAATTTTTCTTTTTAAATTATCCGCCACCACGTTTCAAAGGTATCTAGCTAAAGATGGCAGCACTGCGGATGACAGGTGACGAATTTACATCTACTACGATAAAGAGGGCAGCACGGTACTGTCTGTATTAAAGATGGCGGATGACAGCTGTCAAAAAAAGCACATGGCTATGTTTACCAAACAAGAGCACGTGGAATTTGCCGCCATCACATTTCAAACTAAAGAGGGCAGCACTATGCTCTGTTGATTAAAGGTGGCGGATGGTAGCTGTCGAAAAAGCACGTGAGTTTGTTTCCAAACACGAGCACGTGGAATTTTTCAATTTGCCGCCACCACATTTCAAAGGTATCTAGCTAAAGATGGCAGTACGGTGCTCTCTTGATTAAAGATGGCGGATGATAGCTAACAGAACTTTTCAAATTGCCCGCTACTACGTGCTTAAGGTAGTAGCCATAAGGAGGGCAGCACGGTGTTCTGTGGATTAAAGATGGCAGATGACAGGTGATGAAATTGCCCGCATGATAGTAGCACAGTGCTCTGTTGATTAAAGATGGCGGATGACAGCTGTCAAAAAAGCACATGGCTTTGTTTCCAAACAAGAGCACGTGGAATTTACCACCACCACATTTCAAACTAAAGAGGGCAGCACTGTGCTCAAAGATGGCAGATGACAGCTGTCAAAAAAGCACGTGAGTTTGTTTTCAAACAAGAGCACGTGGAATTTTTCAATTTGCCGCCACCACATAGAGGGCAGCACTGTTCTCTCTGGATTAAAGATGGCTGCTTGTCGAAAAGCATTTTTCAAATTATCCGCTACCACATTCCAAAGGTAAGTAGCTAAAGAGCGCAGCACTGTGCTCTATAGATTAAAGATGGCGGATGACAGCTATCAAAAAAGCACGTGGCTGTCAAAAAGCACGTGGATTTGTTTATCTCGAGCTAGTGAGGTTAAGTTGGTAGCACTAAGGTTTAGGCCCGTCAAGATGGCAGCACTGCCGATGACAGGTGACGAAAGAGGGCAGCACGGTGCTCTGTAGTTTAAAGATGGCGGATGACTGCTGTCAAAAAAGCACGTGACTGTCAAAAAGCATGTGGCTTTGTTTATCTCGCGCTAGTTAGGTTAAGTTGGTACTACTGAGGTTTAGGCCCGTCAAGATGGCAGTACTGAGGTTAGCGATGCGTTGTTGTCTGTCAAAAAGCACGTGGCTTTGTTTACAAATCTGTCAAAAAGCACGTGGCTGTCAAAAAACACGTGGCTTTGTTTACCTCATGCTAGTTAGGTTAAGTTGGCACTACTGAGGTTTAGGCCCGTCAAGATGGTAGTACTGAGGTTTGCGATGCGTTGTTGTCGATGACAGCTGTCAAAAAGCACGTGGCTTTGTTTACAAATCTGTCAAAAAGCACGTGGTTGTCAAAAAGCACGTGGCTTTGTTTACCTCGCGCTAGTTAGGTTAAGTTGGCACTACTGAGGTTTAGGCCCGTCAAGATGGCAGTACTGAGGTTAGCGATGCGTTGTTGTCTGTCAAAAAGCACGTGGCTGTCAAAAAACACGTGGCTTTGTTTACCTCATGCTAGTTAGGTTAAGTTGGCACTAGTGAGGTTTAGGCCCGTCAAGATGGCAGCAGTGAGGTTAGCGTTGCGTTGTTGTCGATGACAGCTGTCAAAAAGCACGTGGCTTTGTTTACAAATTCAAATCTCGCGCCAAAATTCAAATTTCCCGCCAAAATTCAAATTTCCCGCGGGCGGCGGCGGCGGCGGAGGAGGAGGCGGCGGAGGAGGAGGCGTGCGGCGGCGGAGGTGCCGCAGAACCATCCAATTATACTACTGACGTTATAGCCGACGTATTTTTCCTAAAATGTGATAAGAAATACGTCGTTTTATCCGATATGTCGTAAAAAAACGGTTTCGCCTGTATTTAAGTTGTTGTAAATATGTAATGTATACATACACCTTTCTAGGTTTAGTTTTAACTTGATAATTATTTTAGGAAATACGTTTTATTTATTTATTTAAGGTGTATTTGTTGTGTATATTGCTTTATTGAATCGTCTATAACTGGGCGAATAACCTGTTTATGATAAATAAATCCAGCTACAATCAAGCAATCGGCCTTACCGTCTCTTACTCCGGGATGTATGTTGTAACACAATGGAACACATGTTCGAGCAAGTTAAATCACTTGGCCGGAACATGATTGATGCTCAACTGAAATCACATGCCGGACATCTAAAGCCAAAAGTCCTTTCGCGGCAAAAAGGAGCACACTTTGTATTTCCAACATAAGGCATTCAACTGAACTCCTGGAGGACAAAATTCAGGCAACTCGGCGTCTCCGAAAACCGTAAAAGTAGTTAGTGGGACGTACAGTAAAATCAATAATATTATTATGGAATTCACTTTGACATTGCGCGCGGCTGTGAGTTTGCATCCGGGAGATAGTAGTTTCGAATCCCACTATCGGCAGCCCTGAAAATGGTTTTCCGTGGTTTCCCATTTTCACACCAGGCAAATGCTGAGGCTGTACCTTAATTAAGACCACGGCCGCTTCCTTCCAACTCCTAGGCCTTTCCTACCCCATCGTCGCCATAAGACCTATCTGTGTCGGCGCGACGTAAAGCCCCTAGCAAAAAAAAAAAAAAATTTTGACATTGTTTGCTCAAGGATTGACTGCTCTATGAATTTAGAGTAGTACCCTCTGATGAGAGGGAAGAGGCTACATCGAGCTACATTGAAATGAATTTTGGGCTTCTTTTTGCCTGACTTAATCCTTAAATGCGCAATTTATCATTTCTTTTAGATATTATGGTTTCTCATTCCAAGTGCAATACATTATTATCAGAAAAACATTTAAAAAGTTTTTGCCAAAATTTTTTATTATACTTATTTGGATCAGTCAAAATATCATCGTCAGTGTGACGTAAAGCAAATTTGTAAAAAAGACACAGATAGGTCTTATGGTGACGATGAGGTAGGAAAGCGCTAGGAGTAGGAAGGAAGCGGCATGGCCTTCATTAAAATCAAGTTGACAGCTGCCGGCCTCTAACACAACGACCAACTCACTCGGTCCCTACGCAGTTATTGAAACAGTGTAGAGTTCCTTATCGTCACTATAGTATTATTATTATTATTATTATTATTATTATTATTATTATTATTATTATTATTATTATTATTATTATTATTATTATTATTATTATTATTGTATCAGAAAACAAAGAGAAGAGCATTTCGTTATGTTGATATAATTGTACGTGGTAACATGCCGATTGTGAAGCATATGATGTAGCATCGTATATGTGACCGAACAGAGTAAGCTGAAGCTAAAGAGCGGCTAGCATCGGAGCTCTACATTTGGGAGCCAATTGCCAGCCCTCCTGAGAAGGGCTTTTCCGTGGTATTCCATTCCCCTGCACTGAGGCGAATGAAGGGGAAGCTCCTTTTCTAGGCCTCAGCCGCAGCCACCGCAAAGCACATCAACGATACAAACCTCCCTGACTTGCGAGGCCCGCCGCACCTGGGTGCGGATTGAAAGCTTTTGCCCTTCATGACAGAGTCCAATATTCTCCTAGGTATTCTATCTTCCTCCGTTCTCCTCACATGACACCACCACCGAAACCGGTTTATGCTCACAGCTTCATCAGTCGAGTTCATTCCTTATCTCCTATTCCGAGTACCCTCCTGCCATTATTCCCACCTTTTTGAACCAGCAACCATTCCCGCTACTTTTGTGTTCTAACTTATGAATAAGACATCCTGAGTCCATCCATCTTTCTCTCCCGTAAAGTAAAGTTGGTCTGAAAACTGACCGATTAAAATATAGTTTCGTCCGGGAGCAGACTTCCTTCTTACTGTCGATCGCAACTGCGACCTCACTGCATGAGCTCTGCTGCAGCTCGATTCAATCTCACTCCTTGGAGAATACACGTACCGAGCGAGTTGGCTGTACGGTTAGGGACGCGCAGCTGTGAGCTGGCATTCGGCAGATAGTGGTTTCGTATCTCACCATTGGTAGTTTTGAACGTGGTTTCCTGTTTTCACACCAGGGAAGTGCTGGGGTTCTGGGGCTGTACCTTAATTAAGACCCCGGACGCTACCTTCCCAATCCTAGCCCTTTCCCATACCTCCGTCGCCGAATACCTTCGATGTGTTAGCGCGACGTTAAACAAATAGAAATGAAAAGATAAAATACACATCCTAAATACTTGAAATTATCTCCTTGTTCCAGCTTTGTATCACCAATCTGGCATTCAGTTCTTTTGCATTTCTTTCCTTCTGACATCAGTTTTGTCTTTAAAAGCTAATTTTCATCTCATGCTCATTGCACTTATTTTCAAGTTCCAACATAGTAGACTGCAGGTTTCGGGCACAGTCCACCATTAAGACCAAGTCGTCAGCGTAAGCCACACTGCTTACTACATTTTCGCCCAACTGAATCTCTCCCTGTCACATTATACCTTTCAGTAGATGATCGATGCTAGCTATGAACAACAAACGTGTCAGTAGATTTACTGGTACTAAAAGAACTCCTGCGGGACTAAATTTCGGCACCACGGCGGCTCTAAATACCGTCAAAAGTATTTAGTGGAACGTAAAAATAACATTATTTATTGTTATATTACAACCTTGTCTAACTTCTGCAAATACCTTGAACTAAGAACTCATTTTACCATCAATTCTCATTGCAGCCCAATTTTCAACGTAAATAACTTTGATTGTTTTTAATAATCTACCCTTAATCCCGTGGTCGCGCAGTACGGATAACATTTCCTTCTTCTCTAGATCTACGACACATAAACATAACTGTCTATTCCTCTCGTAGCATTTTTCAAATACCTGGCTCATACTGAAAATATGATCCTGACAGTCCCTCTGTGGTCTGAATCTACCCTGGTCTTAATCCAACTTACTCTGAACCGTCAGTATTGTTATTCTTCTCAGTGAGGTAGTATTTAACGCCGTTTGCCAGTCGATAAATTACCAAACATGCAGTGTATTCATGCAAATTCTGGAAGAAAGGCAGCAAAGCGAGAGTCCGAGAAAGAGATTGATACTCACCGCTCGACGCAGCTGTCTTGGAGCTCCTCTGCGGCCAACTGACAGCTGTTTAGCCCCGGGACGTGGGCAAGGCACCTCCTCCAAGGCGAGCTACGTCACAGCGTTAACTTGTCTTTCTTCGGTACAGCACAAGCCACTAGGAAAGACAGCTTTCTTGAACGGTCACAGGCATGACATTTACCTGCGTCCATGAATTACAAGCGCCGGGCTGTGTGGCTCAAAGTAAAGAAGCGCTGGCCTTCTGAGGCCAACGCGGAGGGTTCGATTCTCCCTCAGTCTGGTGATATTTGAAGGTGCTCACATACCTCAGTCCTCTGTGCCTGGGGGGCGATAGGATGTATCTACGGTATCCCCTTCCTGTCGTAAGAGGCGTCTTATAAGAGACCCCACGTGCGCTCAAAATGAGGGTGCGTGAGTTGACGACCACAGGATTTCTACCCGAGCCTGGTATTGCTTCAAATTACTTGTGTCCGGTTCCACATTTTGATCGCTCCTCTGTAGCCTCGCTGGGTAAACACTTGTTCTCTTAACTTAAAGAAGCCTAGGGCGTCTTTCATTTCCATGACCTTCGTGGCCTTTATCTTTCTTTGTCCGTTAGCTCCAATTTTCGAAGTGTCGGATCCCCTTTCACTTTTTCCTTTTGATAAGTGCTAATGGAGGATGGTTGCCCAGTTGTACTTCCTCTTAAACCAAAAATCACCACCACCTCTACTGAAAAATATCAGCCTCGTGTCGGTGGATTTACTGGCACCGGAAAAGAACTCCTTAGAGGCAAATTTTCGCCACGTCCGCGCCTCCAAAAACCGTTGTTAGAGGACGTAAGACCATTATTCAATTAATTATTAATAATAATTACAGGCACTTATTCATCGCTCTGGTCCTGCAGGTTTAGGAGTTCTGTATCAAGCAACATATTTTGACTAGCTGTGTGTGATGGAAGTACACCGTAAAAACATCAAATTCCAAGTTCAACATGAAAAATGGTAGGTTTTTAGAATTTGAATTTTTTTACTTGAATTTACTGATAATTTACATGCCACTGAGGCTGAACATCCCCTTTATATAGCGTCTTCGTATAATACAATACAGGTTATACAGGTTTATGAACACACTAATTACATTTTTATATAATTCAATTAAAAATTAAACTAAAAACAATTACAGATACCAGATCCCGTAGAATTAAAACATACGTTTTATAATAAGTAAGAAAGTAAATCAATAAGCCTATTTATTATTTTAGACTAGAGGTCTCTAAAGAATACAAAGCTAAAACAGAAAGTAACATAATTTTCTAAGAAATACACATATTTCTGATTGTTAGACACAAGAATGCCCGATCTCAGCCCCGTGAGTACTCCAGGAAGATAGACATTTAGGACTGCCTCAGTTGGGTGCGGTTAGTGTTATTTGCGGAACGGTGAAGATTAAAGATGTTAAAAATACGTGATGAAGTGCAAACAAAGGATTAGTTAAATTTAGTGGTGGGGGGACCGAGCTCGATAGCTGCAGTCGCTTAAGTGTTGCCAGTATCCAGTTATCGGGAGATAGTGGGTTCGAGCCCCACTGTCGGCAGCCCTGAAGATGGTTTTCCGTGGTTTCCCATTTTCACACCAGGCAAATGCCGGGGCTGTACCTTAATTAAGGCCACGGCCGCTTCCTTCCACTTCATAGGCCTTTCCTATCCCATCGTCGCAATAAGACCTATCTGTGTCGGTGCGACGTAAAGCAAATAGGGAAAAAAATTTAGTGGTACGATGGAGGGGAATTTGAAGGGTAGTTCTGTAGACCTATTATCTCTGTTATGTACCGACTCCATAGGTTTAAATGCATTGTAAAGGTAGGATGGGGTCTTCAGTTCTAGAACTTTATGCGTAGCAACAGCTACTGAAATTTATTGACGTTCACAAAGTTTCAACCATTGCAGCTGTATGTAATATGGTGATATGTGTTCATAACGCCTGACATTTGTCATGTAATGTACACATGCGTTTTGTACCCTCCGTAGTTTTATGTTTAAAGTTTCAAGTAAGTCGTTCTATACAACTGAACCATCGTCAGTTATTGGGAATATAAGACTTTGAACAAGTAGTTTTCGAATGAAAGGTTGTGTACATGACACGTTACTTTTCAAAATATGCATGCATGGCACAACTTTTAGTATCACATTTGACTTATGATCAGACCAGGATAAGGTCCTGAAGGTTCTAAGGTTTTGAGGATGAGTTAACTACTAGAAAAATATTATGATTGAAATCATATTACGTTGGTACGCATAATGCCAATATGGAAGAACTAAGAAGAATCCATCATTGGCACCAACTTCAATTGTTCATTATGAAAATCGCCTAGGTGTTAATATAATGAATGATGTTCATTGGGATAAACATATTAACGAGGTTGTTGAGAAATGTTACAGATCTCTTCACGTGGTTATGAGAGTATTTAGGGGTTGTAGTAAGGATGTAAACGGGAGGGTGTGTAAGTCTCTGGTAAGTTCCCAACTAGAGTATTTTTCCAGTGTATGAGATTCACAACCGGATTACTTGATACTAGAATTTAAAAAGTTCCCAAGAAAAGCAGTACGATTTGTTCTGGATGATTTCCAACAAAGGAGTAGTGTTACTAAAATGTTGCATACTTTGGGTTGAGGAAGACTTGGGAGTAAGGAGAGGACATCCTCGACTATGTGGTATGTTTCGAGCTGTGAGTGGAGAGATGGCGTGGAATGATATTAATAGACGAATAAGACTGAACAGAGCTTTTGTAAGTAGGAAAGCCCAAAATGTAAATTAGGAATTCAAGAGAACAAATGGAGCAAATTTTCATTTATAGGACAAGAGTAAGGGAGTAAATTATCAAGGCAAGGGCTAAGTAGGGAATCTTCCAGCAGGGCGACAGCCCTAAATGCAGATCATTGATGATGAATTGATTGATGAACAAAAAACGCTGCAAAGCCAAGCATTATATCAATGCAAGTAACAATAGTAAAGATTAACTTGCGTAAGTGGTTTATTTATGACATGGAAGGGGTATCGTTACAACAATCAGGATTCTAAATACGTTATTCGTACAAGCCAAAATTCTGTCAGTCTAGCCCTTGAATCAGGAGCTGGTTGAATCGTCAAAAAGACGCCGCCAAATATTATACAGTTGCAGGGAAGCCGTAAAAACTTATGACGGTGACTTAATTAGGCGTAAAAGATAATAATGAGGCGTGTGAATGCTACTGCAGCACTATTAGCCCTGTAAGGAGCACCCCTCATAACACCCAGACGCTCTGGATATTTACATCAGCGGCTTTCATACTGTTACAGCCGTGAATTAGACTAGAACTTTTCGGGAAGCTACTCTTGCATGTTCCAACAGAAAGGTGTAAAAATACTGCATTCATCAAGAAATAGAAACAGGATGGTCACTATTCTACTTACGTAATATTTAGAGACCGGCCGTTCAAGCTTTTATAGGTTAGAATGCAAACTTTCTTAAAGGAGTAACAGGTACTGTCTAACTCGGACAACAGTTCTGCTTTAAGATTGGCATAAACATTAGGGGTCATGCCTGTTAGGACTAGCCCGGGCAACAGTTCTGCTTTGAGATTTGTATAAACATTAGGGACCCGGCCTGTTAGGACTAGCCCGGGCAACGGTTCTGCTATGAGATTGGCATAAACATTAGGGACCCGGCCTGTTAGAACTAGTCCGGACAACAGTTCTGCTTTGAGATTGGCATAAACTTCAGGGGCACGGCCTGTTAGAACTAGTCCGGACAACAGTTCTACTTTCGGATTGGCATAAATTTCAGGGTCCCGGCCTGTTAGAACTAGAGCGGACAACAGTTATGCTTTGAGATTGCTATAAACATTAGGGACCCGGCCTGTTAGAACTAGTCCGGACAACAGTTCTGCTTGAAGATTTGCATAAACATTAGGGGCCCGGCCTCTTAGAGCTCGTAGACGTTACGTTATTCTCGCTACATTACGGAAGAAAGGGCTAGCCGAAAACTCCTACCAGCCAAATTAATTTGTATTCTAACCTATAATTGCCTAAACTTCCGATCTCTAAACGAGTATAATGTTTAGTAGAATATTTCGTACTTGAAAATTAATCAAAGAACCGTTAAGCCATGTATCCCACTGAGTGATGAGATGTTTAATCACATTCTTGGAGAAGCTGGTGGGCTGTTGAGGGAACCACATCTGTACCAGTCACACTCGTCGCTGTCCGATACAAACCGATGTTAAGGTCACGATCAGTGCTAAGCGCTATGAAGACACGTTGCAGAAACTGAAGCATGCCATTAAATCAAAACGTCTGGGAGTACTATTGAACAGCATTGTTCATCACCATGACAATGCTCGCCCCCACATTGTCAAATCCTGAGGAATACCTTCAGAGTGTTGAGTGGTAAACTCTTCAACATGCTTCTTAAAGCCCCTGCAATTTTGATATCTTTGGGGGGTAGGTGCGACATCACCTGTTGGAAAATAATTTAAATATTGTAGTTGATCAGGAAAGAGAGAGAGAGAGAGAGAGAGAGCGCAATGGAGGACGCTCGATAGGAACAGCGACTGTGAAGAGTGAGGGATAAGCCACGGAAGAAGAAGAATTTTTATTTTCATTAAGAAGGAAGCCATACTTTCCAGTGCATGCTGGAGTTGAAACAAGGCAGGACCACATTAAGATAAGTTCCAGATTTCAGATTCCAAGGGTTTTTTTTTTGGAAGCAAATGACATATAATTTTTCCAAATATTGAATATGGCTTGATAGAATCTGATGATGTCCTTTTAAGAGAGAAATATGTCATTCTTTGTTTAATAGTGTGTATTTGTATTCCTTGTTTAAGAATGTGTTTTTCTACGGGTATGTTAGAGTGTAACATTTATATTGAACTTGTGTGTTCGACAGACTTGAAAAGCTTTCAAGTTACACTGAGTCAACCATGGAAGGTATGGCTTCCTTCTTAACAAATTATACGGCCAAACAGGCAAATTACGAAGTCAAGAAACTCAATCACTTAAAATCAAAATCATGAATATTGAAAAATTAATTGTATTAAAGAAATATATAGAATTAAAGCTCGTCCCTAAGCGCATACCCATAAAAGCTAAACCCATATTTACGGCTAAAATATCAACGTCTCAGTTAAGATACATTTACGAAGAAGAAGTTCGTATATCTCTGAAATCCCTTCAGCTATTGTTATGAAATGGAGCGTTTCTCATATAAACTCAGACCGAACACACAGTGTTTGTACTCTGCGCTATGGCAGCTGCCTCAGCCGAACTTACGTCACGCGCGGCCGCCCTGCTTTAAGCGTGTATACTGTCTTATATGAGATATTACCTTATATAAAAGGCTGAGAATGTCGTCCTTCCTGCTTTATACAGGTATTGTATCTGGTAATCACATTCTGCCCGACGCGAGTGAGTTCTACCACTGTTATATTTCTGCTTCTATTCGTAATGTTTTCTTCCAGTTCCTCAAATGTGTGAGGATGTTTTCGATGCACTTTTTTCAGTTTACCCCACAAGTAAAAATCATACACTGGTAGATCTGGAGAATGATGGGGAAATAGACCATCACTGATCACTCAGTCTGCAAACAATTCAGAAACTATCAGAAGGAAATAATCTGCTGTATGAGCAGGGGCTGAATCTTATTGAAACCATCCACACGATTGTTCTCCATCCGTCAGCTAATGGAAGAACGCCATCAAAATGTCATGTTGGTACTTCTCTGCATTTACTATCGTATCGAAAAAAATAGGCCTAATTATTCGTCTTGCACTAAGAGCACCCCAAACACCAATCTTCATTATCATAGTGCGGGACTTCATAAACACCATTAAGATTTCCTTCACACCGTTAGCGAAAGTTATGACTGTTCAGACGACAATTAAAATGAAATCAGAACTTCCACCATGTTAACTGCTGAGATTCAAACGGACGACTCATGCTTGCCAGCTCGAACATGTACAGGCTGCTTGCAAGGTTAAGTACTATGCGCGCGCCTCCAATACTGCAGCGTACGTACCGAAGAGTAAAAATGCCACTTTTACGGTCTTAGTTTACATGAGAAACGCTGTATTTGCGTCTGCCTTTGGCATCAATTGTAAATTTTTTAGAAGTGATTATAATGTGATAAGGTATTCAGTACGATTTAAGTTGCATGAAATAAATTTTGACAGGAACATATATTACGTAAGAATGTCTAATTCATTCACTGAGAAAATTAAGTTTCGAGGTTTTGTTCAGTGGTCCCTTTAAGTTGTTTCAAAGCCTTGATGAAAATGTGTATATTCTTTATTCTGATTGTTCATAAGCCAAAGCGTTCATGTCACACATGCCTATCCCTAGATTATATTTGATAACACATATCTTCAAGGAGGAACAGTCGAAATTGGTTATAACCACACCGAAGGGCCCGCCAATCATGCTCGTTATAGCCGACAGTCACACAAAATGAATGTTATCGTTGTTGCTAAAAATTTCATATCAGTAAATTTTAGGTTGCGCATTTATTTGATTATTTAAATGATTTAAGTTAAAACTTCAAAAACGTAGCTGAAATAATTATTGTATTTACAGCACGGTACAGTATTTGTGGACAGAGCTGCAAGGAATTTAATTGGCTTTCGCTTGAAGAATAGGTCCATTATTGGCACATTATTTGTTGTTTGCTGCTTAAACCATCTAAGTAAACACACTTCAATATTCCTTGGCGATGCTGAGGTTTGTATCCCATCTTCTAATCGCCATATGTCCGACTCGTTGGCTGAACGGTCAGCGTACTCTCCTTCGGTTCAGACGGTCCCGGATTCGATTCCCGGCCGGGCCGGGGATTTTAATCTTGATTGGTTAATTCCAATGGCCCGGGGACTGGGTGTATGTGTTGTCTTCATCATCATTTCATCCTCATCACGACGCGCAGGTCGCTTACAGGCGTCAAATACAAAGAGCTGCACCTGGTGAGCCAAACCCGTCCTGGGATATCCCGGCACTAAAAGTCATACGACATTACATTTTCATCGCCATATTACGTGTGACTTTTGTTCATCAATAAACAGTTTCATTTTCTCTTGCGACGTCTTCACAGCGATGCTTGCGTTGACCATTTAACAGACTGATTTGAAATCTACAATAATAAGAAGCATTACATTGTCAGCTGTCCCCAACAACAAACAAGAATTAACATTGGACGTTATAGCTGATACATTCATCCTAAAATGTGATCAAAATACATCGTTCTATGCGATATGTCGTTATAAGCGACGTCGCATTAAGCGATCTTTGAAATACAGTGTTTATATAGATTTAGACGGGACCGTTATATTTTGCCGTTATTTCCAATACGTTGTTAAAAGCGATGTCGCAATAAACTGTTTCGACTGTGCTATTCTCCGGACACAGAAATAAGTTTTCGATAAGTGGGTTTTTATATCTTACTAGTAGAAAGGAGGTGAGTATCCATAGAAATAAGTACCTTAAGAATAAATGGTACCAGACTTCGAAAGTCTCAGTACGTTGCAAATGTGTCACATGTTTTGTAGAGAATTTCCCTTTTTTATTATATAGAAAAACGTTGACTTGAGGTGTTCACCCGGAGGGTTCTACAGACTGAAACATTGTGCAGCAGAAAGAGACCTCACTATAACCGTCTACTGCTCTTTGACTATAAACCACCAACCAATTGTTCTCATAAGGTTAGGTAGCTACAGTCGTTAACTCGAAGTCTCACTCGTTTGAAACACGCCCATTTACTCCCCTGCCCCTTCCGTCCCCGTAGTGTCACCGTTAGCATTATAAACTGTCATCCGTATGAACCGGAGATAGGTGGTTTGTGAGCTACCGATACCGGTGCGGTTCATTGCGCTCCTGACGGTCATTATTTGTAATAGGGTTATCTTAGAGGATAGAAAAATTATTATGTGCTTAGTTAATGGTGTGGTAATAATTTTAGATTTGAATTTGTAATTATTTAATTAATTATGCGAGTTTTTGACTAAAGGATCGAACGTGTATAGTCTCAGAGATTGACTGACACAAATTTTCTTAGTGTTATGGCATGTGTTGACACACGGTTATCCCTTCAGCATCAACTAGCTTATTATTGCTTGTATGTAGCAGTTAGCTCATGCCATATATTTTGCGCTAATTTAATGTTAATTAAATTTTTAGTACATGTTGGAATTAATTTTGAAAAACAGCGTTGTTGTTTGGGCAGCGTTAAGTTAATGATGCACCTACCTCGCCCCGAGAACCAGTGCTTCATCTGTGGACTGAATGCATTTTAATAGGCTGAGTACGTGGTTTAGGGAAGTGACAATTTACATGAGTGTAATGTTGTAATCTTGGCGGGAATTAATTTAGGAGGGGAGGGGGTACTGATTTGGTTCCCCACGGTCTCGGCTACTCAATCCACCGAAGGGGTCCTGGGTTCTGTGGGATTTGGTTTTGTAGGAGGCTCAGGATGAAATCATTAACTGACATAGAACACTGACGGTATCCCCTGCCTGTCGTAAGAGGCGACTAAAAGGGGCCCTAGGGGCTCTGAACTTCGGAGCGTGGGTTGATAACCACGGGGCCTTTGGCTGGGTTCTGGCATTGCTTCCACTTACTTTGACAGGCTCCTCACTTTCATGTATCCTATCCGACGTCCTTTGGTCAACATTTGTACTTTTCCGACCCCGACGGTATTAGGTTGCGAAGCCTAGAGAGCATTTCATTCGTCACGCCATTCGTGACTCGTGACTTCCTCTGGCCGATACCTTCATTTCCAGAAATGTCGGATCCTTCCAATTAGTGTTATATAGAGTATGGTTGCCTAGTTGCACCTCGTCACCACCAGCAGCACCACCACCTGCGCATTAACTCTCATCCTCGATAACTCGGCTTTGATTCCCGATACTGCTCTCAGTGTGGTTGGGTGGGGGGGCGGAACAAGAACATTCCTGGCATCCCCTGCCTGTCCTATGAGGCGATTAATAGGGGAGGATCAGGAGCCTTCAACTTGGGAGCTTGGGTTGGCAACCACGGTTATCCTAGCTTCCAGACTCCTCTATCATATTCGACCTTTCTTAGTCAAGTTTTGTTCTTTTCCAACTCCCGCGGTATTAGATTCCCGAGGCCTACGGAATCTTTAATTATTCACGACCAGTAGGCCACTTTTAAAAGTGCGATATTATGAAAAAAGCATTTAAAACACGAAAAAAATTATACCCAAGTGATAAAAATGCGAATCGTACGATTCTTCTAAATAAAACTTCATTTACGTACTTTAGTATTCTTCTCGAAACTTAAACCAAGGTGTTTGTGCACCCTTGGACTGTCTACACACGCTGTTGACTTTCAACCTCCAATAACCCAGAGTTTGTCTGAGCAGTTTTCCAATGTGTTTGGCATCCTACCAATAGTGTAGATGCTGAATTCTCAGAGGGTTCGTGGTACGTTACCCGGCCGGTTCAGGAATTTTGATCTTAAATGTTTAATTCTCTTGGCTCGGCGACTGGGAATATGTCCTGTGCTCGATGCCAACCACCTTCACTGGAGGGTGTTCCTTACAAGGTGTACAGCAGGATAGCAATGGTCATACGTAATTATTATTGTTATCATCACCTCCGTCCATTTATCTTTACTAATCTGAAGTCCCTGCTGAGGTCTGTGGTGGAGAAACGGATACTGCAGCCCCGGAAGTGAGTAACACGTCACATTCACCATTGATTCAACGAGCAAAAGATTACCTTCCCTCCACCTATCAAAACAGGGATTCAACTTTTGATCATTATGATCATTAACCACGAGTTCTGCAGTTTTAGGAGGAATCCAAACCACAGGAATGTGATTAAGAAAAGCTGCATGCATTTGCGAGGCTACAAATTACACCGAGCTTGTTTAGAAGCCAGTGAAGATGTAACTGCTCTCATGTACTTAACTGTTCAGAATCCAATTTCACCACTCGGCAAACACCTGTGAGGTTCAAATAGTGCTGGAGTGACCTCGAAGAATAGAGAGTCTCTTGTGTGATAGATATTCAGATAATACACAGCTTACACCGGGACTAAGTAAATATCACTAACATATGTACTGACACCATCAAGGTTAGTTTTCACTTGCACTTCATCAACGTATGAGCACATCTTGAAGATGAAATGCTAAAGAAACAATATGTAATACATCCCCGCCGCAACAGCTAAATATGAGTGTGACTTCTTAAAAATTCTTAATTAGATAATGTTGTATCGACACAGGCACTAAACTATTTTTTTTACTTAGCTTTCGCTAATATCTAGATATTTCTTTCCATAAGACGAACATTTTCTTGATTTCTTCTTTATAAAAGAACGGGAACGTAATCAACTGCACACGAAATGTTTTATCATTGTCAGAGGAGATTTTCTTTAAATTTAAGACATTTAGAAACTGCTGTGCTGTGCAACTTGTATACTTGAGTCTTCGAAAGTGCTTCAGAACCGAAGTGTTCATGCAATCTGCCCAAGGCTTTCGCAAATATAAAGTATTATAAAAAATAAAAGCTACTGTAAACAATACTGAGGGGTTGATACAGTTCTTAAAAATTAAAGACAATTTATATCCGCACAGATAAAAGTATTTTATTTCAAAATTTGTTTTCGGAAGCTTGGTTCCATCGTCAGTGAATATTCAAAATTAAAATATGTCGATAAATGTTTTAAAAAGAAGAAAAGGTTGTGTTAAAAGCTATTAAAGGGATAGACAATGTTTTGATAAACGTCAGTGCAAAGGAAGGTATGAAATAGAAGAATTCATGGTGAAGATAATATAAGGAGGATTTACGTATAAGATGAGAAGTGGAATGGATATGAGCGCACAACTGCCCTCTAAAAATCAATACGAGACAATCATGAGGATGTTAATATTATTTAAATATGTGTGCGTATAGAAACTGTTTTTATTTTTAAGAGCTGTAACTATTTCAACAAATTCATGCAACATCTGTTGTATGATCGTAGAAACAAGTATGCAGTATGGAGCGCACTTAACCACTCCCAACAGCTACACACTAATGCCGCGTTGCTCTTAAAGAATATCGCACCAGTTTCGAAAGTTTCCTTCAAATTTGATCGAACTTCATATGTGAAGTAAGTGGTAACTATTCAAGATACGGAACTGAGAGCTACACTCCGCTGCTAAACAACCCAGTTGCAAAAACAGAATATGAAAGGCACTGGCCGACAGATCTTCGTCTCTCATATTAACAGCACCTCAGCTGATGCTACGAGGCTGAGTGAAACCCAGGCGTGCCGACTTCCGGTAATTATTGGACGGAGGGGGGGGGGGCATGATTAACGTGAACACAGGCATATGGATTGATGAACAACTAATCGTACGAAGTATCCTGTATATTAACAATACATTTTTCACGAATAAGCGGAATATTAGAATTTAATTTATAAAGGCATATTTTGATGGAATATATTACGTATGGAGGTATCAAATAATCATAAATAAACAGAAAAACGTAGAACTTTCTTTTTCTTTCTTTCTTTCTTTCTTTCTTTCTTTCTTTCTTTATGCATTTATCCTTTTACCGTGCAAGGTTTGTTGTTCCCTCGGACTCAGCGAGGAATCCCACTTGTACCGCTTCAAAGGCAGTGTCGTGCAGCGTGAGATTTTGGGTCGTGGGGATACAACGCGATAGGAGGACCTGTACCTAGTCTAGGGGGCCTAACCCGCTATGCTGAACAGGAGCCTTGTCGGGGGATGGGAAGATAGGAAGGGATAGACAAAGAAGGGGGAAGGAATCGGCCGTGGCCTTAAGTTAGGTACCATCGTGGCATTTACCTGGAGAAGAAGTGGGAAACCGTGTAAAATCACTTCGATGATGACAGAGGTGGAAAACGAAATCCCTCTATAATTAGTTGACCTCCCGAGGCTGAATGGACCCCGTTATATCCGTCGTACCACTTCTCAAATTTCATGGCAGAGCCGGGAGTCGAACCCGAACCTCCAGTGGTGGTAGCTAATTATTTTCTGATTAATGTCCTATTACTATATATTGTTCATTTAATGATGTGAAATGTGTAAACCTTTAACGCCTTTACGATCTCTTTTGGGAAATGTAGGGCCTAGTTCTCTGAATAAATGCCCGCTTTATAATCTCATTTCTTGATATAAAATCATCACCCACCTTCTCCAGCAGACTCCTTGTGTATATTCAGAAGGCTCCATTAATTTAATCTCTCCTCGCCTGTAGTGGAACGCAAATATATATTAAATCTTTTAAGGACTGAGAAAGTCTTCTCAGCTGTTGAAGTTGTCACGGGAATTATCATCGCTATTTTCAAAGGCTTGAACGGATCTGAGAGTAAATTCTTCAGATGAACGACTTTCTTGAATTGATTGATAATAATATATGCGGGAAGTGGCCACGGGTCTATCGGCTTGAATTCGGGAGATAGTGGGTTCGAACCACACTCTCGGCAGCCCTAAAAAAGGTTTTCTGTGGTTTCCCAGGCTGTACCTTAATTAAGGCCACGGTCGCTTCCTTCCCAATAACATCGTCGCAATAAGACATATCTGTATCTGTGCGACATAAAGCAAATTTAAAAACTGATGATAATATCCTTGAAGTTCTCAATTACTTTTCCTTAATTCAGTAGCGATTCATGAAACATTCCTCTGTGAAGCAAAAGACGATCAGAGTCTACATCATCTTCACAGTATTGAGGTGGTCCGTACCGAAACTCGTCTTATCCATCAGTAGACCAGCCCAAGCAAGGAATGTTCTTCTTAAGAAAATTGTTCATCTCAAACGTAGACAAAGATTTAACTTCTTTTTCTGAAGCCTATTTTTATGTGAAGCGTGACTTATGTCATGGAGAAGGTGAAAGTCACTGTAATGTGCCCTTCGATTCTTTGCTGACTTGTGTTTATGCAACTTCTGTTGACAGGTGATAAGGTGACCCGACACCGCGAGTACTGCAAACTTTACGAAGTTCTTCGGAAATATTGGTTTAACATTGGAGATGTGTGCAAAGCATCGCCGTCTCTATGCATAACCTCGGCACTTGGTGGGGTAAATTGTAAACCTTTCTAGCGGACAAAACAGCAGTCCCCATACTACGAAAACCGTAAAATTAAGAAATTTTCTGAATTGTGCTGAAAGTTAAAGGGCTAAATGGCCGCGAAGATTTCAAATTGTGACTCTTGGATCGCTCTATCAAACTTAAAAAGAAAAACTAATTTCGAAAATCACTTCCTGCCTAAATGCAGCCTAAAATCGCTCGTTTCTTTATTTGTTTTGTTTTTGATTCATATCGTAGTCAAATTAACGTATTTGCATGATTCTTTCTGTAATGTGTTCCTTGGTTCAATACCCTCAGGTGTTTTCTTGATTTTTGAAAATTGTCCACACCGAATGTAGTTATAACGACTTAAGCTAAACAATGCATTGACTCACATTAGCACTCGTGGTGGCGCTTAACTGAAACAATGCATTGACTCACATTAGCGCCTGTTGTGGTGCTTATGTGAAACAATGCATTGACTCACATTAGCGCTCGTGGTGGTGCTTAACTGAAACAATGCATTAACAAATATTAGCGCTCGTGGTGGCGCTTAACTGAAACAATGCATTGACTCACATTAGCGCCTGTTGTGGTGCTTATGTGAAACAATGCATTGACTCACATTAGCGCTCGTGGTGGTGCTTAACTGAAACAATGCATTAACAAATATTAGCGCTCGTGGTGGTGCTTCACTGAAACAATGCATTGACTCACATTAGCGCCTGTTGTGGTGCTTAACTGAAACAATGCATTGACTCACATTAGCGCCTGTTGTGGTGCTTATGTGAAACAATGCATTGACTCACATTAGCGCTCGTGGTGGTGCTTAAGTGAAACAATGCATTAACAAATATTAGCGCTCGTGGTGGTGCTTCACTGAAACAATGCATTGACTCACATTAGCGCTCGTGGTGGTGCTTAACTGAAACAATGCATTGACTCACATTAGCGCTCGTGGTGGTGCTTAACTGAAACAATGCATTGACTCACATTAGCGCCTGTTGTGGTGTTTATGTGAAACAATGCATTGACTCACATTAGCGCTCGTGGTGGTGCTTAAGTGAAACAATGCATTAACAAATATTAGCGCTCGTGGTGGTGCTTCACTGAAACAATGCATTGACTCACATTAGCGCTCGTGGTGGTGCTTAACTGAAACAATGCATTGACTCACATTAGCGCCTGTTGTGGTGCTTAACTGAAACAATGCATTGACTCACATTAGCGCCTGTTGTGGTGCTTATGTGAAACAATGCATTGATTCACATTAGCGCTCGTGGTGGTGCTTAAGTGAAACAATGCATTGGCTCACATTAGCGCTCATGGTGGTGCTTAACTGAAACAATTCATTGACTCACATTAGCGGTCTTGGTGGTGCTTAAGTGAAACAATGCATTGATTCACATTAGCGCTCGTGGTGGTGCTTAAGTGAAACAATGCATTGGCTCACATTAGCGCTCATGGTGGTGCTTAACTGAAACAATTCATTGACTCACATTAGCGGTCTTGGTGGTGCTTAAGTGAAACAATGCATTGACTCACATTAGCGCTCGTGGTGGTGCTTAAGTGAAACAATGCATTGGCTCACATTAGCGCTCATGGTGGTGCTTAACTGAAACAATTCATTGACTCACATTAGCGGTCTTGGTGGTGCTTAAGTGAAACAATGCATTGACTCACATTAGCGCTCGTGGTGGTGCTTAACTGAAACAATGCATTGACTCACATTAGCGCTCGTGGTGGTGCTTAACTGAAACAATGCATTGACTCACATTAGCGCCTGTTGTGGTGCTTAACTGAAACAATGCATTGACTCACATTAGCGCCTGTTGTGGTGCTTAAGTGAAACAATGCACTGACTCACATTAGCGCTCGTGGTGGTGCTTAAGTGAAACAATGCATTGACTCACATTAGCGCTCGTGGTGGTGCTTCACTGAAACAATGCATTGACTCACATTAGCGCTCGTGGTGGTGCTTAAGTGAAACAATGCATTAACAAATATTAGCGCTCGTGGTGGTGCTTCACTGAAACAATGCATTGACTCACATTAGCGCTCGTGGTGGTGCTTAACTGAAACAATGCATTGACTCACATTAGCGCTCGTGGTGGTGCTTAACTGAAACAATGCATTGACTCACATTAGCGCCTGTTGTGGTGCTTAACTGAAACAATGCATTGATTCACATTAGCGCTCGTGGTGGTGCTTAAGTGAAACAATGCATTGGCTCACATTAGCGCTCATGGTGGTGCTTAACTGAAACAATTCATTGACTCACATTAGCGGTCTTGGTGGTGCTTAAGTGAAACAATGCATTGACCAACGAGCTAAAAAGAGGACTATAGAGTGGCTAACATGGCTGCTACAGCGCTCTGGGTGGTGCCAAGGCGAAATAGCGACTCCATAGTTTAAGCGCCATTCATATAATTTCTCCGCATACGGTGTGATACTTCTAATAGGTTAGATCCAAGAAAATATGCTCTCTACGTGTGTGGCATGCAATTGCATAAATTGTAGAGAAAACACGAAGAATAAATATCATATTTTAGATAAGATTCTTTTTTTACTAAAGTACACAGTTTTGGGCGATTAGCAGAATTACGTTGCCTGTGTAGCACAATCCAGCACGTGTACATTAGGCCTACTTTTATTTTCTTGTATTTGGTATTTGAAGGTGCTCAGATAGGTTACCTTTGTGTCAGTAGATTTACCGGCCCGTAAGGGAACTCCACCGGGGCAAATCTCCGGCACTTCAGCTTCTCCGAAAACCGTACTAAGTAGTCGGTAGGACGAAAAACCAATACCACTATTTATTATTACATTGTATCCTACAGAGCACATTTCCCCAGCATTTTGAAAATAAACATAAAGTGAACAACGATGTTACAAGACGCCTGCTGTCCAACGCCACACCTACAATATTTAGAATTTCCTAGTCAGCTCATCCCCTTTGCCAACGATACGGAGTAATATGAGGACTTTCAGTCCTACATCACCACTACTACTGAGCGAGTTGGCTACGTGGTTCGCGGTATATAGCTCTTAGCTTGCATTCGGGATATAGTGAGTTCTAATCCCACTGCGGACAGCACTGATAGCTGGTTTTCCGTGGTTCCCATTTTCACATCAGGCAAATACGGGGGCTGCTGTGCCTTAATGCCACTGACACTTCCTTCGCAGTCCTAGCCTTTTCCTATCCCATCGTAGCTATAAGGCGTGTCTGAGTGGGTGCTACATAAGGCAAATAAAAAATCGGCGTTACCATAATCTTCTTCCAAAGATAATCGAAGTGAATTATTCAGGAAAGTTAACTTATGTGATTTAAGATCATTATCACAAGAAGAACTGTTCTCTTTTTTAGCAATTATTTGAAATTGTTTATCCTACAAATTCTTGTTCTTATTTTATTGTTGTTATTATTATTATTATTATTATTATTATTATTATTATTATTAATATTATTATTATTATTATTATTATTATTAAAGTTATATGAATTATTTCTCGATGTTGTTATATTGCTTTGCTCAAGGTTTTCTGTTCTATATTTTCATTCCCTGTAAGTGGGTCTAAATTTTTGGCAATGTCTTGTGATTTGTTTTGTAATTCGGACTAGCGGAAATGCGCTAATTTTCTTTCTTTATACAATATGTAAGTATGTAGCCTGTATCTTGTATTTTTTAATGTCCTTTTAAACAGACATTGCGCATCTTTGAGCCCTTCCCTAATAAAGAAAACTGTGAAACGGTATTTATTCCCGCAGCCTCTGTACTTGCTTCATCACAAGCCCACTCGACTTGGTCGCTTACAATATGGCGGACGTGGCTTTCAAGTAGATTCAAATATGGCGGTCCAATAACCACTCTATAGTCCTCTTTCTAGCTCGTTGGCATTGACTCACATTAGCGCTCGTGGTGGTGCTTAAGTGAAACAATGCATTGACTCACATTAGCGCTCGTGGTGGTGCTTATGTGCAACAATGCATTGACTCACATTAGCGGTCGCAGTGGAAGAAAAAGGAAAACTGCTAAACTAATCGACCGGATAACGATGAGTAGGAAAAGGATTGTAATTTTTAAGAATAAATAAAGAATATATTCTCATACTTTATTAGTTTTATTTACATAAAATTCGTAGCTGATATCCCTAGGATGTATTCAACACTGAGTTGTTTGCCTGAACGGCTAGAACTGTGGATTTTTGGTGTAGGCTGAGTGAACCTCAGCGACATGTGTACGTCCGAAAATGGAAATCTCGTTTCTTAAATTTTTCGACTTCCTGACGGGGAATCTAACCCACGACCTTCCGTGTGAACCGCTTGTAAGTACGTGCGCTTATTTTATAAAGACGTATGTTTATGACTACAGAAAATATAGCCATGATTTTTTTTTTTACAATTTCCTTTAATTCGCAATGACATAGGTCTTTCGGCCACCATGGAGTAGTAAAGGACTAGAAATAGGAAGGAAGCCACCTGATGTGAAAATGGTAAACGGTATATTGATTAACAACAAGTACTTTTTATGTTCGAAATTCGTACAATAAACGAAATAACAATCGTACGGCCTCAGCTACCATTTGCAAACATATTAATTTGACGCCATCTGGCTGTCTGCTCGTCAATTTCCACGTTTCGTTTCACTCTACGACTACCAGAGGGAAAAGTAAACCGAATCTGTCTTGGACGTCTATGGCTGAGTTTTCATTCATTTTGTCGGGTAAACACCGAATGTGTCACCAGAGATCTTTTACATGCCGACATCGTAAAGGAGAGTGCATATAAGTCTCTGGTAAGACCCCAACTAGAGTATGGTTCCAGTGTATGGGACCCTCACCAGGATTACCTGATTCAAGAACTGGAAAAAATCCAAAGAAAAGCAGCTCGATTTGATCTGGGTGATTTCCGACAAAAGAGTAGCGTTACAAAAATGTTGCAATGTTTGGGTTGGGAAGAATTGAGAGAAAGAAGAAGAGCTGCTCGACTAAGTGGTATGTTTGGAGCTGTCAGCGGAGAGATGGCGTGGAATGACATTAGTAGACGAATAGGTTTGAATGGCGTCTATAAAAGTAGGAAAGATCACAATATGAAGATAAAGTTGGAATTCAAGAGGACAAACTGGGGCAAATATTCATTTATAGGAAGGGGAGTTAGGGATTGGAATAACTTACCAAGGGAGATGTTCAATAAATTTCCAATTTCTTTGAAATCATTTCGGAAACGGCTAGGAAAGCAACAGATAGGGAATCTGCCACCTGGGCGACTGCCCTAAATGCAGATCAGTATTGATTGATTGATTGATTGATCGTACGATATGGAGTGTTGAATTGACTTTTGTCCACCCTGCAGAAATCCGACTGTTTCTGCCGGGTTTGAACCCACTACCTTGGGATCGGGAGGTCGACACTCTGCCACTGATCCACAGAGAGCGCTAATACCTATACTGCTCTTCGATTGAATTAAACAAAGAGCACGAGGCTAGAATTATATCACATCACTATTGGACGAACATTGAACATACTGATGGAATCCACTCACAAGACGACTTGTTCCAAATCTCAAGTTTCATAATAAAGAAGTTTCACTTCCCTCATCTCCCGTATGAAATGCGGCATTGAATGCGTCCAAGGATTATTGTTATTTTGGACGAACGATCCTGAGCCTGGGTTGTAAACTACGCTGGGGAGTAATTGGATGAGAATCAATCATGATCAAGGGTAAACTTAATGAAAGCTCGGCATGAAGACAAACACTAGCTAGAGTTGGGAGCACCAGCAAAGTCCAACGTACATGAGAAGATTAACTTTTCTCTTGTGTATTCATTGCTTCATCTACTTCAGTCCAGTGTTATTGAACATTTAATGAATGAATACAAAGTGTTGCACTCTTATTGAGACAGTAATCCTCTCCAATAGACACAAGAAGATACGCGTATTTCGCATCTGTTAAACGTCGCTGGCAGAAACAAGGTTGTAGTGGTACCTCTGAGAATTGCATCGAGGGTCTTCACTCCTATTATACTTCTCCACCGCCGCGGGGTCCAAGTCGACACACTCCAGAACAGTGAATATCACACCGAATGAATGGTGTAGTTTTTAGAGTCATTATCTGCCACCCGCGGAGGCCTGGGTTGAATTCCCAACTATGCTAAGACGTTTGAAAAGTGATACGAGGATTGGAACGGGGTACACTCAGCTTCTGGACGTCAACTGAGTAGAGGGGAATTCGATTCCCACCTCAGCCATCCTCGAATTGGTTTTCCTGGATGGTACCTTACTTAATATCACGGCCACTTCCTGCCCTCTTCCTTGGCCATGACTTCCAATCTTCCCATTCCCCTCAAGGCCCCTGTTCAGCATAGCAGGTTATGCCTTAACATCAGTGTAACCTTTCCCGATGCCTCTATCTTATGTTACTGGAATATTAACTGAGTATTCACTTATTTAAATATTGCTCCGGTCACTAAATTCTAAGTATCGGGTCGCAAGTCATACAAAGATTCCAAACTGGAATAGTATTTATGAACATAAGTTCCAACATATGGCATATAATCATTTCTCAGGGTAAAAATTCGCTTCTTTGTTCCTATATGCATTAAATAAATCGCGGATTCCGTTGAAGAGTCGCCGACCGTTGAAACATTCATATCATATCCTTCTGTCAAAAGAAATTATCCGATCCTCATCTAATATTCAGCGTAAGCTAACTCAATAATTCCGTAAACTATCCTACTACTACCTACATAAAGAATAGAAAAGCAAAATCAAATCTATATCTAATTTATTAGCATGCTAACGTATAATAAAATTGAATAATATATATTCATTGGCAATAAGGAAAGGAAAATCATAGTATTATAAGTATCATTCTCAAAATGCTTGGTTTCCGGGATAAACATATTTGAAAGAACTTTATATCTTCAACATATTTGCTTACATATTTGTTAATAATCAAATTACACCATATCTTCCATGATTAAATTCATATAAGGGGAAAAATAGGGATCAGAACTTTATTAAATCAAGGAGGAGTGGAATATCTTTCATTTAATGTTGTTTGGGCCTTTCTTTGGGGCATAAGTTAAGTTTCATTTTATATTTCGGTCTATTTGACCAAAAATTTATTTAAACACATGTTTGGATTCTTGTTTGTGACTCACCACGTTACGAGATAAGCATTAGCATGTTTAATTATGGGTTCAAAACACCCATACAGTTACCAATATTCCTATCATAACCCAAATGAATAAATTAAATCAGTACATCACCATATGTACAACACAAACCAAATAAAACTAGTACGGAGTGCCATAGATTTGACGGTACGTCATTCTAATCTGCGAAAATCGTGCCATACAGTCCTAGTCATGTGCCAAAATATTTACATACTCCCAAATATTTCTTCGCTGTGCCATAATTTCGATAAAGCAAACCGTACTCCGTGTAACGTGCTGACCTTCAAATACGTAAATGTGCGAGATTTCATTCTATTCCCAAATATATATAACGTAATGCATATCAAACACGTAACCTCCCTATATCCTCCTCCGAAAGTTACCACGAAACACATACTGCTTGGCTCGAGACATGCATTTAACTCAACATGGCCTATCTTCTTTACTTGCAGTGCTAACCCAAATCTAAATGTAATATGTTACACAGAAATTCGCATTTCAGTTATCTATCCCATTCTTAAATAACGAACAGAAACATATCTCCTCATTCTACTTATAACATGCCACATTAACACTTCATTTCCTCTGTATATATATATTCCTCCATATTTAAGATATATCATCATTCAATTCCACTAAAATAACCTCTGTGTTACGGACGCAATATTCACTATCCTGATTATTCTCTTATACACTGCAACTTCATAATATTTCAAACACTTCTTTACCATATTATTATCATACTGGCCATGATTGGTATACATATTGACCTGAAGTTCTAGGTTACGTCTTATATCTCGCTTATATTTATACATCCATAACTGGTTAAACGCTTCACGGTCTATACGTATTAATTGGCACAAAACATGCACAAATACTCAATCAGATCTAGCTTCCAATAACCTTAAAATTATCACATAAGCACTGCAGTTATATAGCATAAAATAGCACATTTCATCGGCTAATAATTGGCATTTATATTCATATATCCTTTCATTGGCACTTGATCTCTTATATCTAGCACTCCTGTACACCTATAAATATTTTTCATTAATTGATTTGAAATTCATTACGATGCAACTCATAATACTTATCTCGTAACGGGATTTTGCCGCTGGATCTCTGCTGGACTACGGCATCTCCGAGTAGGCAACCACTGCGATCCGAAGACTACGTCATCTGTGGCTTCATCTTGGGTCTTGGCTTGAGCTAATCAGTCTTGAGCAAAACATTCCTTCTGTTTAATCTGAGTCCATCTTGTCACCAGTCATCATGCAATCATAAAAGAACAAATACATAGTAGAATACATAGTATACTGGTGAATAATAGGCAATTCAATTCACAATATTTGTTTTTTAGAAATTCGAGTTGGACGAAAATATTCTTTTCTTTAAATTTATAGATTTTTCTAATCTGGCCTATTCCTTGCTCTTTCTTTTGCTTAAACAGATATTGCCTCCCTCCTGGAAGCAATAAATTATGCCGCTATGGTATTAATTTCGGCAACGTGTAATTCAGCTAAGCTTCCTTTCCGTTTCTGAATTCAGATCTCACAATGACGAATATCTCTTTCAAATCTAGTCTTTTTCCGTACTATGTTCTTACAGATACAGTCTTCTATTCTGTTAATATACTAATATTTTCGTATTTGACGTTGAGTTGATACTTTTTATAATCTTTCTATACGCCGTGCAACTTCTCTTCAACTTGTAACTTGATCTTCACAAAGTAGTCAAGAATCGTTCTCTTTCAAATTTTTCCGTCCGTCATTATTTAACTCTTGAAATTCTTTTCCCTTGCGGCCGGGCGATATCGATTTATTAGATCAGTACTCTGTGCACTTGCACCTGAAGCTACTGTCCGCCATCTTTGTCCACTGTATCCATTACATTGACGGCCGCTAATGTAACGTAATGGTACATTTCACCTCCACGTTAACTTTACATATGTTGGATACAACATATTTAATCCGCTCTTCCATATACTTGTATAATGGACCTTTACGTTACATTATCCTCATTCTCTGTATCTCTTTTCATGTTTGAATTTTTTAAATTTCATCCGTATAATCATTCCTGATCGTTTTTATTCCTAAAGTATTATTTGGCATCAATCCTACTCAAAATTTTGTCATCCGATTTCCTAATTTATAATCGACGTTTTTTTCCTTCTCGGAAACGTCTATCCCTGCACTAAAGTTTTGTGCATTCGGATTCAATCTTCGTTTCGCTGCCTCCATCTTCTTGTATTCCTGGAGTTCTAAGCTCTCCGCACCTTCTATATCACCAACCACTTCTTTGTCCCTAATCGCCTGTTCCCATTTATTCTTATTATTTGTATTTTCCCTTAATTCTTGGATATACTTTCTTTTGGCAAATTCTCTACCTCTATAACTTTGTTCTCTTCTTCCTTCGTATGGTGGCCTTCTCCGAAAACTATTCCGAGCTCCGTTTCCTGAGTACCTATTATTCGTCCTATAATATGGTACATATCTATCGCTCGTTTGATATGTCCGTCGATTTACATATCCTTTCTGGCATTGGCATTCCTTCGCTTCTTTCTTTCCATCCATTTCCCGGTTTCTAACACCATTCTTAAGTTCTCTCCATCTATTATTCTCCACATTCTCCGGCGTTATCACATTTATCGATGCCTCATTCTCTGCATTCCTCATTAACCTGGTTGTGGGATGTGCAGTTGCCATATCTAGCTGTCTTAGCCGGTCTTCCATTTCTATAGCAGTCTGAACATTTGCTACTGCCAAGTGCCTTTGCACCTCGGGCGGAAACTGCCTCTGGATTGTTTTTATTGCTTCCAATTCGCTTGGTGCGGCGTCCAGATCTTGAAATCGTTGAAATTGGAACGCGAAATAGTCTGAGTATCTTGTCTGCCCATTAAATGCGAATTTTCGGGAGTATAGCTCCATCCTAAGCTGTAATTGTGCCTCTGAGCTCCAATACCTTCGCAAGAATGCTGTTTTAAATTCCTCATAATCATGAAAGCTGTACCTAAATGCTTGGTACCATATACCAGGATTAGAATCTAAGTGTTTTTCAACTATTTTTAGCTTTCTTTCATTCGGAATCTGATTAGCCCTAAAGTAATCCTCCATTTCCCGAAGAAATTGCTTAGGTGATAGACTTGCAGTGTTATCAAAATGTTTTGGTCTATCATCAACTGTCTTAATAATATTTATTACGGCTGGACCTCCACTGCTACAATTCCCGTTTCCAATTATTCCACCGTTGATAACCTGGTTGGAATCCGTCGTCATCGTCGGTGTTGTTTCTCTCTCATTCATTCGAATATCAATATTCCCTAACACATTGGATCCTGTGTTTTGGTCATGTACCCTTAATTCCTGTATCTCTTTTCGGATAGTCCGCAACTCCCTTTCCGTATTGTTAACTCTACTGTCAACCTCATTCTTATTCCGCTCTACTTCCTCTCGGATTATTTCTATTTTATTCGATACTTGTTCTCTCGCCAAGATAAAATTTACTTCTATTGACTTATTTGTATTTCCTATTATCTCATCTAACTTGCTCATCCTCTCTTGATATTGTTCCCATCTCTCCGTGGAATTTAATTTCAAGTTTTCCAAATTCTCCGTCAAACTTTTCATTTCCTTCTCCTTCAAAGTTCGTATAGCCTCTCTACTTTCCTTCAATTCCTTGCTGACCTCATTAATTTTTTATTAACCTCTTCACTCCTGTTTTCCACAATTTCCGTCATCTGATTACGCAGCTCGTCAATATCTGTTTTAATTTCCGTGACTTCACTTCCAAATTTCTCAATTTCCGTTCTTATGACCTCTTTCATCTCTTCCCTCATTTCTTGTTGCCTCTCATCTTGCCTGTTAATCTCTTCTTTCTGCTTTTCCTCCTGCCTGATAATCATTTCTTGAAATCTCTCATTAATCATCTCCTGTAATCTTTCTTCCTGCCTGGTAATTATCTCTTGAAATTTTTCATTTTGCCTTTTTGTTTCCTCATTGTGCCCATTAATCATCTCTTGAAATTTCTCATTTTGCCTTCTTGTTTCCTCATTGTGCCCATTAATCATCTCTTGAAATTTCTCATTTTGCCTTTTTGTTTCCTCATTGTGCCCATTAATCATCTCTTGAAATTTCTCATTTTGCCTTCTTGCCTCTTCCTGTCTTTCCCTTCTTTCTTCCTCATTCCGTTTTCTTGCTTCCTCCTGTCTTTCTCTTTCTTCCTCATTCCGTTTTCTTGCTTCCTCCTGTCTTTCTCTTCTTTCTTCCTCATTCCGTTTTCTTGCTTCTTCTTCTCTTCCTTCCATTTTGTTAATCATTTCTTGGAATTTTTCATTTTGCCTGCTAATTATTTCTTGGAATTTTTCCAAAATCCCCTTTTGATTATCCCTGACTTCCTTTATTGCTTCATCTCTCTTCCTGACTTTCTCCTCAGTTACCTTTTGGTATCCCTCAAGTTGGGATTTCAGCTGGGCTAAATTCGACATCTTTATCTCGTTTACAATTCTCTAATGTACCTGTTAAATTCTCTATAAACCTAACTTTCTCTATATATTCGTTAACTCAACTAATTCAATCTCTAAATATTACTATAACACAGCCTGTCCGACTTAATTATACACTTATTCTACTACTTCTATTACTTCAACAAATTCTTTCTTAATTAGGAATGTTCACCCAAGACTACTTTAGCTCAACCCAAACCAGCCTGTCCAAGTCACATAAGAATCCAAACATTTAAAATAATAATCATTTTCAATTATGTTTATCCCTTGTTTACTTAGTCTATATATATAATAAATAAAATTAACATTCCATTAATACATTTCCACTATCCTAAGTACCTAACGAAATTTACCTCGGAACAATCTAAATAAATGCATATTCACTCCCTTTCCTACATTATTCCTAGTATATAAGAAATCATCCTTCATCGCATGCCATATTTGCATCCGCAATCCATCATGCTTCATCTCATTCTTCCATACAGCCTCATAGTTACATTCTAATTCAATGTGCAGCTTTCTTCTTGATCAGAGTACACTATATTATGTTTACCATCCCCTTTTTCTATTATCTCTCTTCACCGCTATAATCTGACCTCATATATCTTCATGTCATACATAATCTGTCTTCTCAATATTCCTTTATCGCGACATATTTTCCTCCTCATTCCTCTTTCAACGGCTCACTTCACGAATAACTTGCTTGAAGCTACGGCATCATATAACCCATGTCCAATCCAATCATCCATATTTCATCCTCAATATCTGCTCCATAGTCAAATTATAAAATTTCTGTACACCCAGAATTCAATTAATCATCCGACCTCTTCAAACTTGCCCCACGTTGGGCGCCAAAATTATATGCCTTAACATCAGTGTAACCTTTCCCGATGCCTCTATCTTATGTTACTGGAATATTAACTGAGTATTCACTTATTTAAATATTGCTCCGGTCACTAAATTCTAAGTATCGGGTCGCAAGTCATACAAAGATTCCAAACTGGAATAGTATTTATGAACATAAGTTCCAACATATGGCATATAATCATTTCTCAGGGTAAAAATTCGCTTCTTTGTTCCTATATGCATTAAATAAATCGCGGATTCCGTTGAAGAGTCGCCGACCGTTGAAACATTCATATCATATCCTTCTGTCAAAAGAAATTATCCGATCCTCATCTAATATTCAGCGTAAGCTAACTCAATAATTCCGTAAACTATCCTACTACTACCTACATAAAGAATAGAAAAGCAAAATCAAATCTATATCTAATTTATTAGCATGCTAACGTATAATAAAATTGAATAATATATATTCATTGGCAATAAGGAAAGGAAAATCATAGTATTATAAGTATCATTCTCAAAATGCTTGGTTTCCGGGATAAACATATTTGAAAGAACTTTATATCTTCAACATATTTGCTTACATATTTGTTAATAATCAAATTACACCATATCTTCCATGATTAAATTCATATAAGGGGAAAAATAGGGATCAGAACTTTATTAAATCAAGGAGGGGTGGAATATCTTTCATTTAATGTTGTTTGGGCCTTTCTTTGGGGCATAAGTTAAGTTTCATTTTATATTTCGGTCTATTTGACCAAAAATTTATTTAAACACATGTTTGGATTCTTGTTTGTGACTCACCACGTTACGAGATAAGCATTAGCATGTTTAATTATGGGTTCAAAACACCCATACAGTTACCAATATTCCTATCATAACCCAAATGAATAAATTAAATCAGTACATCACCATATGTACAACACAAACCAAATAAAACTAGTACGGAGTGCCATAGATTTGACGGTACGTCATTCTAATCTGCGAAAATCGTGCCATACAGTCCTAGTCATGTGCCAAAATATTTACATACTCCCAAATATTTCTTCGCTGTGCTATAATTTCGATAAAGCAAACCGCACTCCGTGTAACGTGCTGACCTTCAAATACGTAAATGTGCGAGATTTCATTCTATTCCCAAATATATATAACGTAATGCATATCAAACACGTAACCTCCTTATATCCTCCTCCGAAAGTTACCACGAAACACATACTGCTTGGCTCGAGACATGCATTTAACTCAACATGGCCTATCTTCTTTACTTGCAGTGCTAACCCAAATCTAAATGTAATATGTTACACAGAAATTCGCATTTCAGTTATCTATCCCATTCTTAAATAACGAACAGAAACATATCTCCTCATTCTACTTATAACATGCCACATTAACACTTCATTTCCTCTGTATATATATATTCCTCCATATTTAAGATATATCATCATTCAATTCCACTAAAATAACCTCTGTGTTACGGACGCAATATTCACTATCCTGATTATTCTCTTATACACTGCAACTTCATAATATTTCAAACACTTCTTTACCATATTATTATCATACTGGCCATGATTGGTATACATATTGACCTGAAGTTCTAGGTTACGTCTTATATCTCGCTTATATTTATACATCCATAACTAGTTAACCGCTTCACGGTCTATACGTATTAATTGGCACAAAACATGCACAAATACTCAATCAGATCTAGCTTCCAATAACCTTAAAATTATCACATAAGCACTGCAGTTATATAGCATAAAATAGCACATTTCATCGGCTAATAATTGGCATTTATATTCATATATCCTTTCATTGGCACTTGATCTCTTATATCTAGCACTCCTGTACACCTATAAATATTTTTCATTAATTGATTTGAAATTCATTACGATGCAACTCATAATACTTATCTCGTAACGGGATTTTGCCGCTGGATCTCTGCTGGACTACGGCATCTCCGAGTAGGCAACCACTGCGATCCGAAGACTACGTCATCTGCGGCTTCATCTTGGGTCTTGGCTTGAGCTAATCAGTCTTGAGCAAAACATTCCTTCTGTTTAATCTGAGTCCATCTTGTCACCAGTCATCATGCAATCATAAAAGAACAAATACATAGTAGAATACATAGTATACTGGTGAATAATAGGCAATTCAATTCACAATATTTGTTTTTTAGAAATTCGAGTTGGACGAAAATATTCTTTTCTTTAAATTTATAGATTTTTCTAATCTGGCCTATTCCTTGCTCTTTCTTTTGCTTAAACAGATATTGCCTCCCTCCTGGAAGCAATAAATTATGCCGCTATGGTATTAATTTCGGCAACGTGTAATTCAGCTGAAGCTTCCTTTCCGTTTCTGAATTCAGATCTCACAATGACGAATATCTCTTTCAAATCTAGTCTTTTTCCGTACTATGTTCTTACAGATACAGTCTTCTATTCTGTTAATATACTAATATTTTCGTATTTGACGTTGAGTTGATACTTTTTATAATCTTTCTATACGCCGTGCAACTTCCCTTCAACTTGTAACTTGATCTTCACAAAGTAGTCAAGAATCGTTCTCTTTCAAATTTTTCCGTCCGTCATTATTTAACTCTTGAAATTCTTTTCCCTTGCGGCCGGGCGATATCGATTTATTAGATCAGTACTCTGTGCACTTGCACCTGAAGCTACTGTCCGCCATCTTTGTCCACTGTATCCATTACATTGACGGCCGCTAATGTAACGTAATGGTACAAGGTGAAATGCTGGTCCTCCACCCTACCCCAGTTATATCCCCGCCCATGTCTCACGCTCCAGAACACTGCCCTTGAGGTGCCGGAGGTGGGATCCCTCGCTGAATAGCAGGGAGAAACGAAACCTGGACGGTAAACTGACTAAGAAAGAAAGAAACAAACAAACAAACAAACAAACAAATATACAAACATGAGTTATCTACTATCAATAAAGGCTATCTACGAGGTGCACTCCTGCAGAAGCTACATTATCTTGTCAGCGTAGCACATCCCGGTCGACTGCGTATTTCATTGGTCAGCATTTTGGCTTTCGGGTATCAGAGCCCCGAATTCGATTCCAACCGGATCTTGGAATTTTAGTTGTGAACAATTGAATCAGGGCTGTCATCCCTGCAGCTCACACTACCATACACCGCCATCAGAGTGTTGACCAGCAGGGTAGGAGAAGTGGTGGTAAACAGTGTGTACAGTAGATTGCGTGCCGCCTCCTTAGCGTAAAGTTTAGAATTGTTAGCTGCCATCCTCGGTGGTCTGGGTTCGATTTCTGGTACGGCCAGGATTAAAGAACGGCAGGAGAGCTGGTGTGTGCCTAAAACGGTGCATACAGGTCATCTCCATTGGGGGCGTGTCCGAAAAGCGCTGCACTGCCTCAGGGTGAGCACAACAGTTTGCCATCCGCCTGTGTTGCTTAGTGGATCGAGTGTTTAGCTGCCATCCCCGGAGGCTCAAGTTAAATTCCCGACTCTGACATGAAATTTCAAAAGTGTCACGAGGACTGGAAGGAGGTCCACTCAGCCACAGGAGGGGGTTCAATTCCCACCTCACCCATCCTCGAAGTGGTTTCCCGTATTTTCCCACTTCCCCTCCAGGCATATGCAGGGATGGTACCTAACTTCAGGCCACGGCCGTTTCCTTCTCTGTTCCTTGGTTATCTCTTCCAATTTTCCCATCCCCAACAAGGCCCCTATTCAGTATAGCAGGTGACGCCGTCTGAGCGAGGTACTGGTCCCCCTCCTCAGTGGCATCCCCAAACAAATGTCTCACGTTCCAGGAAACTGCCCTTAAGTTGGAAGAGGTGGGATCACTCGCTATAATAATAATTTCGTGTGGCTATTTATAGCCGAGTGCAGGCCTTGTAAGGCAGAACCTCCGATGAGGGTGGGCGGCTTCTGCTATGTGCAAGTAACTGCGTGTTATTGTGGTGAAGGATAATGTTATATGTGGTGTGTGAGTTGCAGGGATGGTGGGGACAGCACAAACACCCAGCTGCTGGGCCACTGGAATTTAATCATTGAAGGTTAAAATCCCCGACCCAGCCGGGAATCAAATCCGCAACCCTCTGAACCGATGACCAGTATGCTGACCATTCAGCCAATGAGTCGGACAGATCCCTCGCTGAGTCCGAGTGAGAAACCAACTCTTGACGGTAAACGGACTAGGAAAGAAAGGTCGCAAGCCAAAATTATGGTTTCAATTCTAAACCTCTTCACAATGTTCATACGGAGTGAGGGCTTATGTCACTGTTGATGGTGATCCGTTCGTCGCGTGGGGACCTGAAGCCTTAAGCATACTTCTTGGTATTATTCGTGAGGAGCAGGCTATATGACAACACCGGGTTTCACCGTCTCCCTACTTCATTTTCAATCATCACCTCACACTAGAAAGCGCAGGTCTACTGACGCCCTGAGGATGTAGGTCTGGGGATACGCATCACGGGAGTACCCACACGCTCAAGTAAGAACCTGTGGCCGATAACTTCAAAGGAATCTCTTTCCATTTGTGAAACTAATCAATTGCTTATATCTACAAAACTTATTAACTAACTTACAAACTAGCCGTTACCCAAACAGAAATTAAGACACAGACAGTTATTAAAAGAAATATAATAAGAATATTTATTGAATAAATAATGTTCAATGTAAGATAAAGTGAAATCTGGGTAGTATTATCTGAGTAATATTTAAGCATGAAGGATTAGAGTCAGCGCTGGCTCAAATAAAATAAAATAATTAAACCTTAAAATATTTACAATCTTTCTTATTTAATGTTCAAATTCATATTAATATTTACCTCAATATTCGTAGCCATGCTCCGAAAAGTAATTGATTTTCTCCAATTATATTCAAGAGATCACTGAGCAATCACGGTATCAATAAAAATACTCGTTGTGAATACTGACACGCTAATTATTTAAATTATTCTCACAACATTTATGTCACCTTGCTGAGATAAAATGAATGGTTTGCTAACTTGAAACGTAATAAAATTAAATGGGAAAAGTCAGATTGTAAATGTAAATCTGCTCATATTTTCACGTAAGTATTTCCCAAACAAACTCTTGCGTGAGTATTAAATCGTAAAAGTGCTCTCCAACTTCTCCATTCATAAATTTGAACTCTGATTATTTGGTCACATATCTCGAGTACGCACAAATAACAACTTACGGGCTAAGACAATACCTCCCTAAAGCCTACGACATATGGCTCCTAACTAACCATTATCATATTCTTCATATTTAAAATACTTCAATTGAAATCATTACTGCATGAAAAGAAATAAACATCTATCTAACTATTCAAGTAGTTTCCAATCCACACACTCCTCTATCAACGGCTCAATGTGCTTAAGCAAACTGCTCTTTTTCAATATCTCATATGTATACGAGCTACTCAACTCGTATGGACAGTATAGAATGAAATTATAACGTATTATACTATAACGTCACCGCACCAAAGAATATCACATGTATACTAAGTCATGAGCCTAGTGAACCGTATATTAAAGTACTATCTTATACTTGGTACCTGCCATTTACCAATATCAGATAAATACAACTGTCACGATACACAACTATATCATAATACATGTCAATCTTACCTTAAAATGGTCATCTGCGCGATGTTCACACGTTGACATATTCATTCCAATATGGCACAGAAACTCACCTCGTAATTCTAATACAACGTTTCCTCGTCGAATAGCAATTCTTACTCTTTCCGTAGAATATAAACAAACCTCCATACTTCAACTATTCATCAATGTTTGTCCAACCCTTGTCCCCTTTCCCTACGGGGTCGGGTATGAGGTGAGATGAATTTGTCGTGGCGGTTTTTTATGACCGGATGCCCTTCCTGACGTCGACCTCATCAGAGGAGTTAATGAGAGATGAAATGAATGACGTGATATATGATAGTAGGGAGAGGGTGAAACCCGGTGCCGGCACATAGCCTACTCCTGTCGAATAGCACGAAGGGGTCTGCTCAAGGCTTAACGTCCCCATCCGACGGACGAATCACCATCAACAGCGTCATATGCCCTCACTCCATATGAGCACTGCGGAGAGGTTTGGAATTTAATCCAGGCTTTTGGCACGCAATCTAGTGATTAGAAATTGTATACCACCACCTCCCCTACCCTGCCGGCCAACATTCTGATGGTGAAATTTTTTTCGACCAACGGGACTCGAACCGGCTAACCTCGGTGTTAGACCGTTTTAGACTTCAGCGCCTTAACGATCATGGCCACCAGGCGGACTTAGAGCTTCAACTATTCATCAATATACTCCAATAAATAATCACATTTCAACGCCATTCTAACATACATTAACATAACACCGGCATACATATTGCCGTATGTATATAGCCAATTACACCCAAAACTATATGCCAAACATTCTAGAATTGCCTTGTAATATACGCATTTAATAACCTTTATCTTAAAAACTGCAGTTCGAGTTCAATGCCGTCTTTCTATGAAGAAAGGAATACGTAACTTGACAATATTCATCTGTATCGCGCAGGTAATTCGTGACGTAATCTATGTACAGGTAAGCGAGATTAATCGAAATTTCACGAGTTAAATAGACTCATTGCCACTAGGTCTTCACAAGTAACACTTCTTTTTTTATCCAAGCTAGTTTCTACTGTATGTATGCAAGTGCGGTAGCCTGTATATGTCATAATAGAATTCTAAATCTACACTTCCATCTTATCTTATAGCCTTAAATATCTCACACTTCACTTTATATTTCACACACGTTCTTAATTAATTAATAAATATCACCAAATATTCAGCACATGCCGAGTTAGATTGAGGGTGTAGATTACAAGAAACTACTCTACTAAAGAAATGTATGGACTTAGCTCGTCAGATGCTACATTTGGTCTGGTTGTTGCTCCATTCCTCGGTTGTAGTTAGACCCTCTGATCGGATCTGGATCTCTGGTTGGATAGCATGTTCTTGGTCATCAGCTGGTCACATGGCTCGCCGGTCCACTCCTCATCGTCCGGTCTTTTGGCTGGCCGGTGATCATCCTCATCATCCTGTCCTCTGGTTGGCCGGTCCAATCATCATCAGCTGGTCCTCTGGCTCGACGGTGCATATCCCCAGTTCAGTCCATCATGTAGATTTAGCAGACAGTCATTATTTCGAATCTGCAGACAACGAAGAAAATTCCTTTTGCGGAGCAATCAGTCATGTTATATTCCATTTTTCTATTACTTATTGTAAACGACGAAGTTTTCTTCGGTTGGAATAATTTCTCCGTAAATAGATATTAAGTTTACTACCGCAGGGGTAACTATCTTCTCGTATGAAATTATCAGTTCTGCAATATGGTGAGTCCCTTTTTCTTCAATCGTAGAGTGGTTGCTCACGGATCCAAGTCAGACGTATCTCACCACAAGTTATTTATTTCTATAATATTTCGTCTCCTTTTTTTTAGCATACGCCGGTGAATTATTTTATCGTATGTTTTCACCGATTGTAAACAGTTAATATCTTCTCAGTAGTTTAGAATATTCTTCAAATGTGTAGCTTCGCTCGTATCTGCGTCTTACTTCTGCGGATGTAATTTTTAGAGTATATTCTTAAACAATCCTTCCGCTGCTATATTTTTTTTAAACAATTCAAAATTAGCCTCTACTGTTCTGCAGTGTCTTCCAAATCAGTCCGTTCCATGACGTGCATAGCCTCCTATATGCTTTATTAATAAAAAGTTCATTGCCTTAGTAGATCGCATGGGCCATACCTTCCTACGCCGCCATTTTGTAGATGGTCTACGAGATGCGAACGGGCTAAATGTCTGTTGAGGCGACACCATACTTTTCTTGGGAAGTCAAATCCCTTCATTTTCCGAGTTGCATTTGGCTCATAAGCATTAGTTCCAGATGTAGAATTTGACCACTCATCCCGCCAGCTCTGGTTTATATTAAAATTATCCCTCAAGAGTCGGCCAGCCAGTACACTTGAGGTAATATATGTTAGTCTTTAATGTTACATGACAGACAATTGTCTCTCTTTTAAGTTACCTTTTGCAAGTATATAGTCATAAGTGCTTAAAGTAAGCACAGGCGCCGTTAAGGGCAACTAAAGTTTGGAACTGGACATACAAAATTACATTTCCACTAGGAAAATGAAATAATCATAAATATGGTCCTTCAATAAATGTGCGACGTAGCCCGCCTCTTGGCCGTGATCGTTAAGGCGTTGAGGTATAAACGGTCTGACACCGTGGTTACCTGGTTCGAGTCCCGTTCGTTGAAAAAATGTTGACTGTCAGAATGTCGGCCGGCAGGGTAGAGGTGGTGATGGTATACAATTTCTAATCACGAGATTGTGCGCCAAAAGCCTGGATTAAATACCAAACCACTCCTCAGTGAGGGCATATGACGCTGTTGATGGTGTTTCGTCCGTCGGATCGGAACGTTAAGACTTAAGCGGGCCCCTTGGTGCTATTCCCCCTGTGGCTGGGGGCGGTAGAATAACACCCACGGTAACCCCTGCCTGTCGTAAGAGGCGACTACAAGGGGCCCTAGGGGCTCTGAACTTTGGAGCGTGGGTTGGAGACCATGGGGCCCTTAGCTGAGTCCTGGCATTGCTTCCACTTACTTGTGCCAGGCTCCTCAATTTCATCTATCCTATCGGACCTCACTTGGTCAACTCTTGTCCTTTTTCGACCCCGGTGCTATTAGATTTGCGAGGGTTAGGGAGTCATTCATTTTCATGCCCTTCGTGGCCCTTGTCTTCCTTTGGCCGATATCTTCATTTTTCGAAGTGTCGGACCCCTTCCATTACTTCTCTCTGATTAGTGTTATATAGAGGATGGTTGCCCAGTTGTACTTCCTCTTAAAACAATAATCACCAATGCGACAGGAGTAGGCTATATGCCGGCACCGGGTTTCACCGCCTCCCTTCCTACTATCATACATCACGTCATTCATTTCATCTCACAAACCACTCTGATGAGGCTGACGTCAGCAATAGCATCCGGTCATAAAAACCCGCCAAGACAGATTCATCTCACCTCATACCCGACGCCGTAGAGAAACGGTACAAGAGTTGGACAAACAAGTGGATGGCCATGACATACAAATTCACGGCCTGTGCAGCTCTCTGTATGTAAGTCCATGGTATATGCGGTGGTGGTGGTGGTGATTATTGTTTCAAGAGGAAGTACAACTAGGCAATCATCCTCTATAGAACACTAATCAGAGAGAAAAATTGAAGAGGTCGGACACGTCAAAAAATGAAGGTATCGGCCAAAGAAAGATAAGGGCCACGAAGGGCGTGAAAATTAAAGACTCCCTAGGATTCCCAAAACTAATACCGTCGGGGTGGGAAAAGAACAAGAGTTGTCAATGGAAGGTCGCATAGGATAGATTAAAGTGAGGAGCCTGGCACAAGTGGAAGCAATGTCAGGGCTTAGCTAAGGGCCCCCGTGGCCACCAACCCATACCCTCAACTTCAGAGCAAGGGGCCCCTTTCGGACGCCTCTTACGACAGGCAGGGAATACCGTGGGCAATATTCTACCCCCACCCACAGGAGGTAATGGTCTGTGGAGCTCTCAACGTACCGTTACCACGTAACATCACGTTACACATTTTGTTACAGGACACCGTTTTATTACATATGACCCCGCTGCTTGAAGACATATTTATGTCAATATGTGTAGGGCGAAGTTCATCTTCATTCCTTTCAGGAAGCAAAGAAAGTAGTTTTCATGAAAACTGTTTTTCTAAGTATCGTGAAAAAATCGGGTGTGAAGAGGTTATGAAGCTGTATTCTAAAGCAATTTCTAAATGTCAAATATTGCAGAAAAGTTGAAATTATGTAAATATTCACTAAGAAATAGCCTACATTAGATAATTAAATTCTCACGTCTTTAACCCGTTTTGTAATCGTATTCTAATCTAACCGTATTTCCCTTACCCGCATACATCCTCTAAAGGCGTTTCTAAACGTACAATATTGTGTTGAACACAATCAACGACAAACACAATGTCAGTTCACTGGATTAACAAATTGTGAAGGTTTCTTGTTAACATAGCCACGTTTGTACCAACTGTACTGCCACATGCTATGAAAACGCGGAGAGGAGAACTGGTTGTGCGTCAAAGATTGCACTTTTAAAAAGTTGTTCCTTAAATGTACCCTCATGTCTAACGAGTTTAACAACATTAAATCGTACAAAATACGTATAAATTGCTTCCAAATGCGGAAGATCAAAACAACTAACGGCTGGATGAGTCCAGTGGCTCCATTTGGAATTGTTCGAACATTAATGATAATAGCATTTAAAATATTTTCTTCTTTCTGTCCGGCCCAGGAATCGAGAACTAAAACACTGTAATCTGGTACTAGCTCAAAATAAACATCCCGTAACAATTTCTGTACAAGTTCTTTGGTCAGTTTTCCAGACTTTGAAGGCAAGGTGTAACACATTTGGTGCGGTAAATAGTTTTTTTCTATATTAGGACCAAATTTGCCATTTTTTCTTTCAACACCACTAGCAACTTCGGCAGGTGTTGTCCATCATCCGAAATTATTGGCTGTATTGTGTAGCTATGAGTTAGTGAATTAATAGATTGTGCTTCCGCTAATACTTTTTCTCCTCGTTCATTATGGGTCCTGCCAGAATGGAACTCTTCATGCAAACCAGACTGATCAGTATTAAACCCTCACTCTGGGCCGTGACTTTCTATTAATTGCGACACTTCTTCCACAAACAGTGTCGCGTTACAATTAGTATCCTCTTGTTCAAATTGATAATTTTAGATACGAATTTGCACATCTTTCTTGATCCAATTTTGAATTTCTTTTTAAAACTCATTATCCAGGAATGAGACGCTCGAAACGTTTCGTAGCTAACTAGACGAGCGTACTTTAAGGCCTATTTTTAAATATTTATATCGTGAACAATTTTGTTTCATTGTCTGCTTTCTTTGAACTTTAGATGAGTCTTCTTCGTAAAAAAAAATATTTTTTTTTCTCCCATTGTGCCAGCGTTTTCCAATTGTTGCTCCCACCTGTGAAGCTCTTCCCGGAACTTTAATTTACGAAACCTGTGTTTCACTGATGCGAAGCTCCTCTGTTTCCCACATTTGTTTCACCAATATTCGACGACCTTCTTCTTATAAGTTATTGGGATTAGGCATCATTCAGCCGTCGTTGTGGATGCAGGGTTAGGAGCAACATTTTTGGAGACGAGGTCAAATAACGGTGTTTCAATATTGTCTTCCTCAAAATCGAAGTCATCATCTGACATATCCAATGTGCCCTCCAGTTCGACTGTCACGTCGGTATCCAACACCCTGATCGGCAATTAGACCTGTAAAACGGAGACAAGAACGTAATTCCTGTGAACGCTAGTTTTTCTCGTAAAAGTAAATATATATAAATAGATTGATCTACTTACGATATAATTCCAATCCCAAATTTCTTTTATCTTCAGAAAATGGGGTGTCTTTTTTGTCACACTCTGCAAAACAATTCTGAAGGCACGCTACTACATTCCACGGATTGAATGACTTCTGCAGTGGGCGTTTAGCTGTATCTAAGTGTAAAAAATCAATTATTGCCATACATGGTTAAAGTAAATACAGTATACAGTCCCCATTCATAAAAATGACTATAAGAACGTCAGATTTTACCTGTCATTGGAAGAACGTTGTCTCATCGGACGAATAATCAGTGTGCACCTCTTGATCTGCTTTGACGTTTCTAATCGGGAAGATACGAAGTATGTGCGAACTGCGGTGTAATAAAGAAGAGTGGCCGGGAGAGGGGGTGGGTGGTCATTCATTCGACTCGAGCGAGCAGCCCGACTATCACCCCGATACTCCCGCGGCACTTCTAATTTTATGACTATTCATTTGTTTTTGTTTTTTTGGCGTTTAAACCTACGTTGGGCACACGCAGTCTTCACCTAAGCATTCTACTGCCTACCACGAATATTTCTACCAAATTTCAACCGAATCCGAGTGAAACACATGTATGTGTTCCGTCGTTAGAACTTTACGCAGAAGATGTCACCACTAAAATCGATATAATTTTATTATTATGAAGTTTCCTGAACTGACTGTATTTCTAATTGTTTTGTTTGCCATTCATCAAGAAGTTTGCACATTTTTCACAGATGTCACTACTAAAAACTATGATCATGCAGCCTGGCGCGAAGTGAAAGAACTTTTGATTTAAAGAAGTTTTGTATTCATAAGTTTTTTTACTAACTGATGTTCATTTATTTTTGGGTTGGCAATATTTATCTTTTCTTTCCGCCAGTTTTGAATCCAACCAATCAATAATTTGTGTAATTAATTTTCTGCCAATCACAGCCTTCTTCTCGATTTTGAGTGTAACTTTTAAATTAACCAATAAAATTGAGAGGGTGTGGCTGGTTTATTCGTGAAACCTCGAACCTTCCCTGAGGGTTTATAGACTGCGGCTTTTCACGTCTCTTGGCCAATTGATCGTCATCTTACTAAGTGTGTGTGTCAAAGCAGGAGGCGATCGCCCTCTTTCGTCAGCTGCTAGAACTTCTACAAGGTAATGGCCACATAAGATCCTTATTTTCTTGCTAGCTCCACAGTTTAACCCGAGGGAAAGGTCCGAAACGTTAACTATGTAACCTTCTTTTCTAAAAACGTAACTTTCTGCCAGCTAATGTAATAACTTCATAAAATCTTTAACTGTAAATAGAGAGTTATGTACCCTCTCGAGCTCCCCCTCATCTTGGTTTGAGATGCCACGTTCTTGTTTCTGCAATGTATTAAAGTTATTGCCATGCGTGCTACCTCAGTAGTTTGGGAATAGCCCCTGTTTCGTCGGCCAAGGACCCTATAAGTTTTAAATATTTGGAGCTCAGACTTCGACTCCATTCAAATTATACTCGGGCCGTTTATTGAAGCTATTCTTTTTCACTATGGTCCTGTATCTTGGGTACTAGATACCTCTGTGTAATAAGATTTCTATTTGTAAATAGTGCCTTGTAAGGCCCGAGATTATTAGAGTTTCATGCTATGTTGCATTGAGTAGGCTTGGAAAACTGAGAGCACATTAGCTCTTTTTCAAGTGTTGTAAAAGTACCTCTGGAAGGCCTGACATGGTAATTTAAGGAGCAAGTGCTCCATGTATTAGGGGATTTCTGCCCTTGTATAAATTTGTCTTCTTTTGTGAATTTGAGCTAGGAGCTCAGGATGAATTAGGTGAGTGCTTGAAGCCCACGACTTGTGTATACCTCCAATCTTGTCTTTCCTAGACTTGTTTAATGATTGCTACTTGTACCTGTAAAATTGTTAAATTTTGTGTTTAAAAAAAATATAACCTTCAGTTTAAGTTTTAAATTCAATTCTTGACATTGTAGTTAGACCCATTCACCCCGGCACCTTCTTTCACCTCTGCGATCCACAAATACCCCGGAACTATCATTATTATTAATATTAATATTACTGCATGTAAGTAAATCCCAAAGGTTGTGGTGTTATGCAGAGTATATTAAATACATTGACGGAAGACTCTCGAAAATTTGTAGACGAAAGCTGTGGTGAGAGAAATGTGTGCACCATCGCATTGTTATTGCTAAGGAAATCTTCAGAAGAAAGAATAGACTCCTCGTTAAGGAAGAGGTTGCCAAATGTGTTTTATTGTTTTTTTAGTCTGACGCTGCATCAGTTTTGCCGGGTCACCCGAAATTTCAGGAGCTCTGCAGATTTTCTTGCAACACACCAGAAAACTCGAAAAAATCTCCCGAAATTCCTTCTAATCCAAATATAAGGAAAACGAATAACAATGATTAATTGTATATAATATATTTGTGCTGAAAAGCTCTTCCCTTGTCTCACTGCGTGACGTTTCCCAGCATTCATTTTAGGCTCCAATTACGTAATCTCTCTCCTCTTATTGAACTCAAAGCTAACTGTTGACTGCATCATTCAAAGGGAAATCACCGAACCGCATATCGAATGAAAAATCTGCATCCTGCTGCGACTTCAAAATTGGTCCACAGTTTCTACGCCTCATGAATAACTATATCTACGGGAAGAATGGGGAGAAAGTGAAGAAGAATAATAATAAGAAGAAGCATAGTGACCAGAGAGTACGGGTGAGTTTAATTTTATATTTTTCTCACAATAACTTCACATGACTATTGCATTCTTTAATTTAGTTCTATTAGAACATTTCAGTGCTGGAGAAGCTACCGAAATGTTCATTTAAACTCCCAAAATGTTTACGTACAATCTACCGATTTTTTATTTGTAGGCCTGGCAGCACTGCGCTGTATGGAGCCTAGACCTGGGCGCTAAAAATAGAAGATGAAAGGGGACTAGAAGCATTTGAGATGTGGTTATGGAGAAGGAAGGAATGATATCCTACTTAGAAAGGATAAGGAATGAGCACGTGTTTGAAAGAATTGGAGAAAAAAGATATACGTTAACGTGTGCGCTACGTGGAAACGCATAGAATCATGGCTAAGAAACGAGAGAGCGATTTCCCGTCTTAGTAGCCTCGTACGGCATGCTGAGAGTACACGTCACTCACAGCGGAGATATCGTGTTGAGATAAACTGAAAGAAATATGTTGCATCATGATCTACGTCCAACAATATGACAGCTGATCCTGCACACAACATTCCCATGTCATGTGACAAGGTATCCTCACCTGTCAAGATCTACGTCCAATAATATGGCAGTTGATCCGGCACACAACATTCCCATGTCATGTGACAAGGTATCCTCACCTGTCAAGATCTACGTCCAATAAAATGGCAGTTGATCCGGAACACAACATTCCCATGTCATGTGACAAGGTAGCCTCACCTGTTAAGATTTACGTCCAACAATATGGCAGCTGATCCGGAACACAACATTCCCATGTCATGTGACAAGGTAGCCTCCCTCATCTGTCAAGATCTACGTCCAATAAAATGGTCGCTGATTTAGCGCAACATTTTATGGCCATATATATTCGCAAGGTGTTATGAAAGAAAATTCTTCTGCGTTCACTAACGTTACCGTGTGTAAGGGGCTTTGCTGTGACGTAGACGAAACGCCAGTCAAAGAGAGCGGAAACTCGTTTGGAACACGACTCCATTAGTAGCTACTGTGTATAGAAGGCGGAGTACTGGCACACGGTAATAACGAGAATAAGAAGATAACGAACACAGATTGCCTGGTTACCAAGGTGTCGGTTGTTAATAAATTAATATCGCTTAACCGAGCGCCAAAAGTAGATTCCGAGATACAGTATTCACATAAATGCAAAATCCTTTATATTTCCAGTGAAACCATCATAGCAAGATTACTCCATTTAATGTGTATGCCATCCAATTTTCGGCAGAATGTTGTTGTGTCTATGCCCAAGAAAGCCGTTGCTGACAGGTTTGAAGACTACCGCACCATTAGTTTAGTATTTCGCTACAGAGACAATTTGTAACTGAGTTGGTAGGAAGTCAATTTGGCTTCAGAAGAAATGTAGGAACACGCGAAGCAATCCTGGCTTTACGTCTGATCTTAGAGGATCGAATTAAGAAAGTCATGGCGTTTGTAGATGTAGAATAGGCATTCAATAATTTTGACTGTACCAAAGTATTTCACATTGTGAAGGTGATCGGGATTAGATACGCAGAAAGAAGTATTATTTACAATCTGGACAGGAATCATTCTTCAGTGATAAGGGTCGAAGGCTTTGAAAAAGAAGCAGCAGTCCTGAAAGGAGGGAGGCAAGGTTGAAGTTTGATCTCCCCCTTTTCATTGTTTATATAGAAAATGCAGGGAAAGGAAATTAAAGAGGAATTTGGAAAAATACTCCCACTCCAAAGAGAGGAAATCAAAATCCTGAGATTTGCTGATGATATTGTTATTTTATCTGAGTCTGAAGAAGATCTGCAGAAATTGCTGAATGGTCTTGGGGAATGAGTACAAGATGCAAAGTAAGTAAGTCCAAAAGAAAATGTACTGAAGCGCAGACGAACGAAGTGAGCTGATGCAGGGAATATTAGATTAGAAAGTAAAGTTTTAAAGGAAGAAGATGAATATTGTTACTTGTATAGTAATATGACTAAGGATAGCAGAAGTACGGAGGTCATAAAATGCAGACTAGCATAAGCCAACTAATGTGCTCACTTCAAACATTGATATAGCAAATAGAAATATGTTTTTGAATATGTTCGTCTGGAGCGTGACACTGAATGGAAGTGAAACATTTACAATAACTAGCACAGGAAGAGTGGTAGTGGTGGTGATTATTGTTTTAAGAGGAAGTGCAACTAGGCAACCATCCTGTACACAACACTAATCAGAGAGAAAAATGGAAGGGGTCCGACACTTCGAAAAATGAAGTTATCGGCCGAAGAAATACTAGGGCCACGAAGGGAGTGAATGAAAGGCTTCCTAGGCCTCCACACCTAAGAGCGTCGGGGACGGAAATGAAGAGGAGTTGACCATAGGAGGTCATAAAGGATAGGTAAAAGTGAGGAGCCCGATACATGTAAGCGGAAAGAATGCCAGGACGCAGCTAAGGGCCTCGTAGTCAGCAACCCACGCTCCAATGTTAAAAACCCCTGGGACCCCTTTTAGTCACCTCTTATGACAAGCAGGGGATACCGCACGTGTTATTCTACTGCCCCCACCACCAGAGGTATCCCTAATGACTCAAACAACAAGAAGGAATGTGCTTAAGGACATAGCTATTGTGATTATTTGAGGATTGCAGACAGAAAACCAATATAGTGTAGTGGTAGAGAAAATAGTAATTTAAGAAAGTTATTTAATATCCCTTCGGGAAAATAAGATGATCATAAATATGTCTTTCCAAAAAATGTTTGACGAGATGTTACCTAGCAGCCGTGAAGAATTGATGGATAGCCATGGCATATAGGTCCATGGCTTCTGCTGCTCTCAAGGTGCTGTTGCTAGGTAAAATCGCGTTACATATTTTGTCACAAGTTTCCAGTGAATGTTCGATGTTCGAAACATTATGCAGAAAAAGCATTAGGTAGGCATGAGATGCGACATCCAGCTGATGAAATTAGGTCTCTGTTCTTCTTGATCCCAGTCACGTCGTAAAAATCGTACGATCCCAACATTTGTCACGGGACATCTTTTTGCACAATACTACAGAGATCGGCGATCATTTGAGAGGCCTTTTCAAACTTCAGAAACCTTCGATTACGAAGCCGGTAAGGAAACCAACCAGAAAAGTAATTTGCCCGACAAATTTGGAGAAAATGAATGTAGCAGGAGCTAATATTGTACTTTCCTCCGAAACAATCGCTGGTTTGAAAAGTATATAGGTGGTTTGTCTCGAGAGCATTAAATACAGAGACAGTTTAAAGAATCCCTATATTTTATGAAATAGTTCGATGCGCATGACGTCTGCAACACCTCACGTGATACATATTCGACGAATGAGAACAAACTGGCATTTTTCAGCACTGAAGATGAACGCCTCAGTTGGTTAACTAATTGTTTCCTGTCATATCTTAAGAAAATTAAAATGCACCATGAGAAAACTAAATGATTCACGAGGGAAACGTATCAGGCATTGATCTTGACTGCCCAATCCACTATGGCCTGCGTAAAATACCTCATAAGAATACATTTGCATTATGTCTTGCCGTGGAACCTAACAAGCGATGGCATAGAAATCTCCAGCTACCTACGACGCAAAGCTGAGGTATAAAAGGACTACGAACCGGTTTACTAAAATCAAGAGATTCCTAGATTGGTGAAAAAGAGGCATGCCAGTCGCAGAATGTGAGCATTCCGCAGCTTCCTGAGCACATAATGCCTATCATTAAAGAAACCCCTGCAAGGTAAATGATATCAGATCTATTTGAAAAATAATTTAATATAAAGTGTTGGCTACTGTATAAATATGATTAATTTGTTTCAGGATCAGCATCTACAATGCCTGGTATTCCTGCAGCTATGATAGCAGATACTTTATGCGTGTGGCAGAAGAACAGACTATGAAGGCTGTTTAGAACATGTCTCTTTTCCAGTTCCTCCAAGTCCAACACTATGTCTTATTCGTTTCAAGGTCGTGGAGCCCGCACATACCCGAAATCATCGTTTGTGACACTTCTCACGTGCACGACGGAATCTGTCACCTCTGCTGTGCAGCACTTGGCCCGAAGACCGTTACTGAAAATGTGAACTTAACCCTTCTGTTCATGGGTCATTGGAAGTAATATTAATGCAGTTACTACAAGCAGATGTGACCACAAAGGAATGGTATAATATTGTACATCATGACGCAATAGTGCGCGTTTTTGAGAGCATCATACCTTCGCTTTGGGTGCGGTTCCCTGCCAAACAAGGAAGGAGATAAGCCAAGCCAACCACTTCAATTCGGGGATTTTCTGCAGCCAAGATGTGAGAGAGAAAAAGCAGAAGAATCCAGGTCTGTCAGAAATAAAACTTGAGAAGTATCTCCATCGACAGATGGAATCTAGAAAATATAAATCGATAGGAATATTGAGAATAATTTTCTGAGTGATTTGATATGCCTCAATAAGCTAATTATCATCTCCTCGATTTAGTTGATATTTATCTTGAGCATCGTGGGAACCGAGCAGCTCCAAACAAAGAACTCAATTGGCCCAAGCGGGGAAAATCGTAGCGTGGCTTGGGATAGTCACTCCAATAAATACTCAGCTGAGAGGACGTGGTGATCATTCTCTACATTCAATTCAGACCATGAGATACGTGTCGCGTGTCGATAGCGCTTAGATAGAACAAAGCATTTCATACTTGTGATTCGAAGATAGAGAACTTTTCTTTGGTCTGTGTATTTAAACGTACAGCAAATACAGTAATCTTGTGTCATGAACTGAGCAGAAAGCCTAATAAAATGATATAAGTTAGAAAATTTTTTATTCACTACAGTTGTTCTTTGAATAAGTATAAATCCAGTGTAGTCTGAACGCTAACTTGTTCTTAAGTCGGTGCAGGCTCAAAACGAACAGTATAATCTAGCTGCCTTATAATGGACCACTTCCACAGGGACAGAAATTTATCTGCCGAAACATTAGGCAGTTATCTCGAAGAAACGCCATAGAATTGTAAATATGTTAATTACGGCGGAGTAGGCGAAAGAAAGCATTAGTCCAGAACTTTATTGTACGGGGTGTTAGGAGTGAAGTTCGTGTGTGATCTAACAAAATTGTCAGTTCGAACTTTTTGCAAATAAATGTCAGGAGTGCACTAATATGCGAAATAAGGAAATATGCATTTAGCCAGATACAAACGTTAACATTGCATTTCCTTCCAGTTTCATTGGATCACACAAACGCTTGTCTACAAGCGCTAATAGATCACGGTGTGCTCAGCTGCACGAGAAGATGAAGGAAGACTTCAGTAGCTGCAAGGAGAAGAAGATCCATAATTGCTCTGCGTTGGGTCATCACGGTCCATACGAGACATCAATACCAAATGTTCCAGTTAAGAAGACCATGGTGAGGTTGTTGGACTCGAATCTAGGAGTGCTGCCCTGTGTCAACGGCAGTAGCATGACCTGATAAAAGCTGCAGTCCGCCATGGAGGATCGTTAAGATGAGCAACGTATCAAGGTCAGACAGATTCTACCATTTGAGCATGAGATAGAGTTAGGATAGCTTCGCTAATGTTGTAAATAAAAATTTTGCCCTTCAGGCGACTATGTAAATTACGTTTTGTGCTCAGGACAAGCATGCATTGTAGTGTAGTTTATTTATATGTGTTCTATTCTCTATTTGTCATAGTTCTAGTTGTTTCTTTGATTGTGTACATAAATTTGTCAGTCAATTGAAGGAGGGATTATTCTGTAAAGTCTTCAATAGAATGACCTGCACGGTCGGGTAAATGTGATAGGCAGACCTTGTGTCTTAGGTGAACTAGTTAGATAATTGCAAGTGTGTGCCTTAGAGATATAATTGCATATTAGTGAACAGCGTTGTAAGCTGTAAGATCTTCGTAACAGCTCCTTCCAACACTCTCACAGACAATGAGAGGGATTCGAACAGCAGACTGTTTAATGTAGAGAAATAAGGCCCAGGCGAGATATAGAAGTTTAATCAGCCCAGAGATGTTGAGATAGAAAGAGCCCAAATTTGTGTAGATACGCGAATATAAGCGCATGATATGAGGGATTTAAATGGCTTGTATTGAGCTCTGTAATTGAGGGATATTGTGTGCAGATATACGCACAGAAAATGAGAATAAGAGTTAAGGTTTCACGATTGATAATGTTATGAAAGGGCCAAGTAATTCAGTTTATTATTTGTGGGCATGTAATGAGTGAAAGAAATCCCTTAGTAGTCAGAGTCGTTAAGCTGTCACATTATGGGCCCATAAATAAAGTGTGGAATCCATGATGGCCGTCACTCCCCCCCCCCCCTGCAGGTGTCTGGAGTTGTGTCGTGGGGGTGAGTTCGGACATCATTGTTTTGGGTTTTCAGTCCCCTTGCCCAGGAGAAGGTCATCGCCACCGCAGACATATTCTTAACAACGTGCTTTGAAGGCTGGAAAGAAAAATACAGTTCTTTGTGTGATTTATTTTACAGGAATTGAGCGATATCCAGACTACTCCGTGCATCGTCATTATATTTTAATCACATTTATATTTGTTGTAAAATATTGCATGGATCCAAGACGGGTCGTAGGTTCATCTCTCGGATAGTGAACGACGAGATTTGCGTGTATAGTTTTAAGTACTACCGGGCGAGTTGGCCGTGCGCGTAGAGGCGCGTGGCTGTGAGCTTGCATCCGGGAGATAGTAGGTTCGAATCCCACTATCGGCAGCCCTGAAGATGGTTTTCCGTGGTTTCCCATTTTCACACCAGGCAAATGCTGGGGCTGTACCTTAATGAAGGCCACGGCCGCTTCCTTCCAACTCCCAGGCCTTTCCTATCCCATCGTCGCCATAAGACCTATCTGTGTCGGTGCGACGTAAAGCCCCTAGCAAAAAAAAAAAAGTTTTAAGTACTTGTCTCATAGTTTAAGGTGTCCTGTGTCCTGCAGTGTAATGTAAATATCTCCCAAACAGGGAAGTTATTAGGTTAAATAAAGCGAAGTTATTCATCTCTAACTCAACAATATTATCTTTTTTAAGCAAATATCTATTGCGTAGAATCTGTTTGCACCGTGAGAAAGCAGTAAGAAAAATCACTCAGCAAACTACGATAATGAAGACTAAGCAGGACTTCTTTTGTTGGAAATCTGACGGTACGTGAATATGCCCTTTCTTGGTATTATCATTTGTAAAATTAATGTAAATTTCATTGAATTCATTAATCAACAAAGCATTTGCATTTCATATCTCTCTTTTTGTAAATACAAATTGTTATTTGATTATGATATTTTCGTTTGCACGTCACGTTATTTAGGTCAATTTAATGCAGTTTAAACTCGAAATATCCTGTTCCTCTTCAATTTAATTTATCGACACCCTTATTTAACCCACCGTACTCGGCGGCTGTTTAGTCTGGAGCTGTAGAAGAGGAAGTCAGGAATTAAGGTAAGCTATGTGCCAGGGTTTACGAACCACTTAGGTGAGTATTTTACCAACTGTAGCATTTCCAGTTTGTTCTCAGCGTTTGCTTGAAAGAGACTGGATGCTGTAGCGCACAGTACCTTTTTCTTAAAGATATGTTCATCAGTGAAACTAAGTGTAGGAAGTGTAAAGACGACAAACTACCTCTTTTTCTACTCCGAAAATTTCTGATACCTCTATTAGACAACATTGCTTCGAGCCACTCAAATAGAAGAGAGTTTGAAAATTGATAAGAAGCTCTTGATAGGAAATTTTTAAAACTTAAGTGACTTATGCAAGCCATTTAAACATCGCTCTATAAATTAGCCACTGTAAATTATCAAAACATACTCAGCTCTCTTCAATTTAGGATACAATTTACTTACCGGCATGTTCGGCCATGCGAATACAATGGGGAAGAACGCGATCCTGGTGGCTGAATAGTGAACTAGGATACCACCCATTTTCATGAGTGCATTTCAAAGCCTTGAACTATAGCGTAGGCAACGCTCTATAGTAGGCGGTCTCAAGATAGAGAGACCCTGTTAGAAATGTAGTTCATTCCAGGGCCACCAGAGTCAAGAATAAAGATGTTAAGACTTAACTACTGCCGTCTCAATCTCTATATATTACTGCCTGCTCTGTGCCGTGAAAATAGTGTTTTCAGCGACATAAAAGATGGCAGCAATTACAGCATCCAGATCATATGTTAGTTAAATGAGAGTTCGTCCGTATGTCCAATATATAATGAGAAATAATCCTTACCATGCTAACTGAGAAGATAATGCATATATAGAAACATACAATTCACTTTTCAGCTTCATTTAAGATATAGAAAAGCAAAACATATAAAAATCTTACCACCCACGGTAGGTATATCAGGATCACCCTATTGCTGCACGGTCCTTCACAATTTTAGGATGTTTCTCGACAAGGGTTTGGAGTACACAAGTAATGGACCACCTTTTCAGTCCTTTCCTTACCGATATTTACCAGCTGTGGACGCACACATTTTCTACCACTATTTCTCTGTCCACTTGCTCATGATCTGGAACATCACATTCCAGCAAAGCGCACTGTGATAGGAAAGATGTCACTATGTCCTGTATCGTTTTCAAAACAGAGCTTAATTTTTAAAGTGCGGAACAGAAAACATTAGCTCAAAAAATCCTGAAAATACAAGTCCCACAAAGCACTGTTTGGCGTAGCGAAGGTCTTGATTGATAATGACCTGCATTAGCACTGATGACATGACGGGCATGGATATATTGCATACGCACATGCCACGTCCTGGCCTTTCTTCAATCACACGCACTAAATACCTATAAATGTAATATTGGGAGGCTGTTTCTAAATTTATTTCCACCGTACCAACTGGCACGCGAATATTTTCCAGAAGGACGGAGACATTATCGGAAAGAGCAGTTTCTTCATTGTGTTTGATTTGTTTCTCATGAGGATAATCATCAAAATCACCAATTTACCAATATCTGCACTATCCAATCCGAAATAATTTAGCCTCCCCCCCTCGCGCCCTGGGAAGAGATTCTGAGAGCGTAATTTAATGTTCCTCATCCAGTCAATTAAGATTTGCTAGTATGATTTTATATTTATAAGACTTATATCAGAGCAGAAAAGAAGAAGTATTTGAGGTATATGACTGCTGTAGTTATTAGAGAAGTTTAGTGATAGTATGATAGTTTAGAACAAACATAAGTTCAATTTTACAGTGTGTTGAAAATTTTCATATTTAATGGTGGTTAATATTTTTAAGGCTATGTATAGTTATGTAAGGGGATGTTATGGTTCGGAATGCATATCTCGTATTCCTTTTGCTAGGGGCTTTACGTCCCACTGACACAGATAGGTCTTATGGCGACGATGGGATAGGAAAGGCCTAGGAGTCGGAAGGAAGCGGCCGTGGCCTTAATTAAGGTACAGCCCCAGCATTTGCCTGGTGTGAAAATGGGAAACCACGGAAAACCATTTTCAGGGTTGTCGATAGTGGGATTCGAACCTACCATCTCCCGGATGCAAGCTCACAGACGCGCGGCCAACTTGCCCGGTCTCGTATTCCTGACAGCATGACTGACACAGTTTCTAGTTTTAGTACGGTGGTACGTGGTAAACCTGCAGGAATATTCGCACTGTGAGAAGGTATCGTGTGTCCAGATTTGAGGATACGTTTTGTAGCAAATACGGCAGTGCGAGCATCCGCTATGTAATTAGATGGACCGCCTAATCTCACTGCACTAATAGACCTTCCACGACGTCCCCAGGAATTTTTCTAGTGAGTATATAAAGTAACCCACTATGTTACAAATAAAGCACACATTCCACTGTAGATTTCATAGTTAGCAAGAGAGCATCTGCCGTCTCATTAGTCAGACCCTTAAGTTTTGCATGTTGTGGTTTCAACTGAATTGTTTTAACGTATTCAATCAAATCATAATTCAGCCACTGTAGTCTTTCGTCTACCTGGTAAATAGAAATGTGTACAGTCTGGACCGTTTTGCCGGGTGTGCTGAGTTCCGTCATCGATGTTGTGGAATGTGAATGTCTTAAAAATTGATTCCACAAAGTGCGGCATCGATTCGGCATCTGAAAAGTCTAAACTTGTATTTATAAACGAGCATGGCTGACTTTCATGAAGCGAATAGTAGCAGTAACCACCGGGGGAAATATTTGTACTGGCTGGAAAAGGCGTAAGTACCTGCGATGTTTCTTAACCTCCGTTGCGTCTTCCTACATTTTTGGCCAACATAAATAAATCAGCGGGAGCAAGGAATCATGTAAATTACAGTCGAGTTTAAACCAAATATTTTTCAGCCACACCACATATTGTAAATTTGTAGCACATACGTAATGTATACCATATTCCTTCCATACTCCAAATGATGTTCAGGGAATCGTTTTATTACTTTTATCAGAACCAAAATCGAACCACCTTGGTAAAAGTTACAACAACAATACGTGGTGCTATGGTTCTATTTATCGTAAACTGAGGGAGGGAACATCGCTTAAGTATAATTTTCTCATTAATTAGCGAAGGAAAGGACGTCTAGAAGATAAGAGGAAAGAAGTCGTGCTATACTGAACTTAATACATGCAATACGTCCCAATTCTTACGTACTTACTAACATGAGTAAAGCTTCAAGGATGTGACAAAGAGAAAATGAAGTTTCCTCAACATCGGCGGATGTAGAGTGGGTCCGTGGTCCGACAGCACTGCATTTCCACCGGCCAACCGAGCAGAGGAGGGGTGGCCAAGGCTCCACCGTGGCTCTACGCCTCTGTATTTGGGAGACAGAGAGGGCTGGGTACCCACCATCGGCTGTCCTGAGAATGGTTTTCAATTCTCCTGCACTAAGGCGAACGCCTGCCGAGTTCTCGGCCGCCAACCCTCTCACTTTCTCAGCACATCTCCTTCACCGTCCCAAATCTCCTGGCCTGAGAAGTGGTGCACCGTCTAAGAGGCCCGCCTCCCACTTCAGTGAAGAAATAAAAACATTCCAGGAGTAGTAGTTCGTATCGACTTCTATTTTCTCAAATTTACCAGAACATGTGTTAGATATTTCATAGTAATACTATTTGTTTCATGATTTCCATCACGGCTGGGATATGACAGGAGAAATGTGATGATGATAATAAGCTTTTGTTCTTTACCCATGTCAAGAAAACAAGGCCAAAATTATTTACGTTTCTCAGAGAAAATCTCAAGCAAAACTTATGTTTACAATTAAGGACCGTGAAATCATAGGAAATAGAAGAAATGTGGTTCTCTACATTCACCCTCATTTGTTAAGCAAGCAGTCTGAAGTACTGCCATGGTTCGGGCCAGACGATTCTGCCAGGAACGAGCGGATGGATTCTTCGATCTTATAGAAAGCGTATGGGAGAGGCACAGGTCCCACCAGAATATCCCACGAAGATGAGAGTAAGTTTTCTACAGTACCGAGGAGAACACAAAAATATTATTATAAAGGGTATAAGAACAGATTGTGTGATATCTAGCGGAAAAATGTGGAGTGTACATAACAAGCGCATGTTGTGTCAGTGCCTCTGATTCGTTCGCTACATTCCACCAATTCTTATTTTCATGAATCTGAAGATAGTGGCAATATCCGAAAAAGGTTGCACAAATTCGAATTATTTTGTGGCATATCTACAACACTTCATTTATAGCATCAAACCTACAAAACAAAAATTAGTATTGTTGTTGCTTGATGGGTACACAATTGTCTAAGAAACAGAATTTGTGGTACCCGTTGGTACAATTTAGGAAACCAGTCTCCCAGTTTGGACCTACTGCAGACTCCAGAAAGCTGATCTTGTAGTTCTTCTGGTGGCTAGATTAAAATATTTGGAATGCAATATTTCTCCAGTCTTAAATCCTTGCTTGTGAAATAAATATGTAATCCATCATTTAAAAAATTGTCATTAAAGATGGTACCATTTGAGCAGCTATCCCTTCTTTCTGAATAATTATTTACAGATAAAACCATGGTCGTTTCAATGAGCATGAAATTTGAAAAAGTACGCATTATAGAATGAAATATAAGGGGCGATCAAAAATTCTCCGTTCGACCGCCGCACAGTCTTCAATCGGGTACCGATCGACGTGAGCATTGAGACACTCATCCCACCGACGCACCAGGTTGAAGATCCCCGTATGGTAAAACACCGCGTCTTGCTGCACATCCTTGACCAACAGGAAGCGTCCCTGATCATCCGTATGTGCACCTATCTCTGAAAAGATAGGTGCTATGTATAATATCGATACCGGTGCGCCCATTGGCGCCCTTCCGTCGGTCTTTCTATATGTGCTTCAGTTTAGGATTGGATAGTAGTTTATACATAGTTGTTTGGGCAGGAAGCCTGTTTTGAGGGGACCAAAGGCTTGATAATCGCATGGGGAGAGATCGGGACTATAGGGCGGGTGCTCGAGTATCTCCCACTTGAATTGCTTTTGTCCGCAATGGATGAGGCTGACCTTCCAGATCGACCGGTATCTTGTGTCGAAACGCGACCCGCACGGAACTTGCTGCCTCATACACAGTCTTCATTCTACGATGGATGTCCACCGGTGTTTGTCATTTGGCAGCCAAGAACAGAATAACAGCACATTGGTCCTGTTTGGACACATTTTATAATAACGTCGCCATAGTTCACGTGGCCGCATTTAACGCACGCACCTCGGCACGACATGTGACTCCTAGACTAATTCAGTAGTATAATTGGATGGTTCTGCGGCCACCACCACCACAGGCTCCCAGAGGCGTCCTCCACCACCACCACAGCCAGAGGCCTCCCAGAGGCCTCCTCCACCACCATCACAGCCAAAGGCCTCCCAGAGGCCTCCTCCACCACCCGCGGGAAATTTGAATTGGTAAAAAAAGCCACGTGCTTTTTGACAGCTATCATCGACAACAACGCATCGCTAACCTCACTGCTGCCATCTTGACGGGCCTAAATCTCAGTAGTACCAACTTAACCTAATTAGCACGAGATTTGATAAGGTAAACAAATCAACGTGTTTTTTGACAGCCACGTGCTTTTTGACAGACAACAACGTATCGCAAACCTCAGTACTGCCATCTTGATGGGCCTAAACCTTAGTGCTACCAACTTAACCTGACTAGCGTGAGATTCGAATCGGTAAACAAAGCCACGTGCAGCTGTCATCCGCCATCTTTAATCCAGAGAGCACTGTGCTGCCCTCTTTATCGTAGTAGATGCAAATTCGTCACCTGTCATCCGCAGTGCTGCTACTCTTAACGGGCCTAAACCTTAGTGCTACCAACTTAACCTCACTAGCGCGAGGTTTGAATCGGTAAACAAATCCACGTGCTTTTTTGACAGCTGTCATCCGCCATCTTTAATCTATAGAACACAGTGCTGACCTCTTTAGCTACTTACCTTTGAAATGTGGTGGTGGATAATTTGAAAAATGCTTTTTGACAGCAGCCATCTTTAATCCAGAGAGCACCGTGCTGCCCTCTTCAGCTAGATACCTGTGGTGGCAGGCAATTCCACGTGACAGCAGCCATCTTTAAACTACAGAGCACCGTGCTGCCCTCTTTGTGGCGGTGGCAAATTCCACGTGCTTTCCAAACTCTCGTGCTTTTTTCTGACAGCTGTCATCCGCCATCTTGCATCACAAACCTCAATGCTGCACACTTTAGCTAGATACCTTTGAAATGTGGTGGTGGCAAATTCCGCGTGCTCTTGTTTGGAAACAAAGCCACGTGCGTTTTTGACAGCTGTCATCCGCCATCTTTAATCAATAGAGCACTGTGCTGCTATCATGCGGGCAATTTCGTCAGCTGTCATCCGCCATCTTTAATCCACAGAGCACGGTGCTGCCCTATTTATGACATGTAGTAGCGGGCAATTTGAAAAGTTCTGTTAGCTGTCATCCGCCATCTTTAATCAAGAGAGCACCGTGCTGCCATCTTTAGCTAGATACCTTTGAAATGTGGTGGCGGCAAATTGAAAAATTCCATGTGCTCTTGTTTAGTAAACAAACTCACGCGCTCTTTGTCAGCTGTCATCCGCCATCTTTAATCTATAGAGCTCAGTGCTACACTCTTTAGGCACATACCTTTGAAATATGGTGGCGGATAATTTAAAAAGAAAAATTCTACATCAGCCATCTCTCGACGCTAATTGCACAAGATGGTGGCTATACATGACTCCTTAAAGGTGCTTATGCAAGACGGCTGCTATACATAGGTTCTTATGAGACACCCTTGGGATGCTTGCGCAAGATGACGGTTATACAAGGCTCCTTATGAGACTCCCTAGCAATGCTTGCGCAAGATGGCGGTTGCTCTTATGAGGCGGCTTAAGGGTCCTTTGCACAAGATGGCTAGAGATGCCCTAAGGATGCTTGCGCAAGATGGCGGACGCAAGATGGCGGCTATGCACGACTCCTTATGAGACGCCGTAAGGGTGCTTGCGCAAGATGGCTGCTGCTCTTATGAAGAAAGCTAGCTTAGAGGCTAACGTGTCGTGCTAGTTCGATTCATTAAATTTGGGGCTTAAATGCAAAATGTTAAATATCTCGAAAACGGTGCATCGTAGAGCAAAACTGACAAAATTTTTCTGCCGAATACCTCGGTTCGCAGAATGAGGAACATGATAGCATAAGAAAAACATAGTCTAACGATGAGATCAACGGTTCGGTTCTAACTAAGACTCTTTGGCATTAGCTCTGTTTCAGCTTGTAATGAAGCAAGTCTTCGCAACATGATCAAGTCTAGCTATGGTAGAGAGTATGACGTGCCGTGCAGGTTCGATTCATTAAATTTGGGGCTTAAATGCAAAATATTATATATCTCGAAAACGGTGCATCGTAGAGCAAAACGGACAAAATTTTTCTACCTAATATCCAGGTTTGCAGTATCAGGAACATGATAACATAAGAAAAACATAGTCTAATGATGAGATCGACGGTTCGATTCCTACTTAGGCCCTTTGGCATTGGCAGCTATCTATTTCTACAAGATGGCGGCTATACATAGCTTCTTATGAGACAGCTTAAGAGCGCTTGCACAAGATGGCTGCTGCTCTTATGAGACGCCCTAGGGGTGCTTGCGGGAGGTAGCAGCGACAAGACGATGACTATACACAGCTGCTTATGATACGGCCTAGAGGTGCTCACACAAGATGGTGGCTGCTCTGATGAAGAAAGCTAGTTTTGCATCGTGCAGGTATATTTACAGCACTAAACCTCATACCATTGAAATGGGGTGGCGGGCAATTTGAAAAATTCGACGTGCTTTTTCTTCACAGCAGCTATCTTTAGACAATAGCGGCTATACATAAGCTGTTAAGGCCTCCTCTTATGTCAAGGTATAGCTCTATCGAACAAGTTTAAACCTGCATCGGAATAGCTAGAGTAAGCACGTGCTGCAGTGATGACGTCATTAAGCATGTTTAGACTTGCAAATCACAAAAGAAACGTAACAAGACTAGAATCGAACACTGCACTCTATGCCGTGAACTTTATCGTGTGATCGGAACATTGATTGAAGTGTTTAGAACACTAAACAAGTAATCAAGACTAAAATAGAACACTGTACTCGATACAACATGTGTTTAGAACATGTCAGGGGATACCTTTGTTCTAAGAAGATTAGATTACCGCACATTCCTTGTACGGCTAATAGGCTAAAGGGCTAATGGGCAAAAGGGCTAATAGGCTAAAGGACTAATAGGCAAAAGGGCTAAAGGGCTAAAGGCTTAAAGGAGCAACAACCTCATCGATCGCTATCAGCAAGAACGCTTGTACTTTGTTAAGTGTAGAAAATTAATCTTTATTTGTAAATGGTTTCATGTTCAGAACAAGGAATGGAACCTAGGGGTTACGTCTTACCTAATAAAATCCCAGAGGTGCGATGAGTTACGTTTTTCGAGCTAGTGTTTGGAACACTGAACTTTTCAAGATGATAGCAGAGAGTTTAGCAATGTTCTGTTGTTGGATTATTAATTCCGCACTATAACATGCATAAGGTGGCAGCCTTGAGGTTTACCGCCGTAAAGATGACAAGAGTGAGGTTAGCAATGTTCCGTTGTTGGATTTTAAATTCCGCGTTATAACATGCATAAGGTGGCAGCCTTGAGGTTTACCGCCGTAAAGATGGCAGCAGTGAGGTTAGCGACGCTCTATTATCCTTCAAAGTGAGGTTAGGGTTCGTCAAGAAGACAGCTTGCATAAGCACCTTTAAGGAGTCATGTATAGCCACCATCTTGTGCAATTAGCGTCGAGAGATGGCTGATGTAGAATTTTTCTTTTTATATTATCCGCCACCATATTTCAAAGGCATGTACCTAAAGAGTGTAGCACTGAGCTCTATAGATTAAAGATGGCGGATGACAGCTGACAAAGATCGCGTGAGTTTGTTTACTAAACAAGAGCACGTGGAATTTTTCAATTTGCCGCCACCACATTTCAAAGGTATCTAGCTAAAGATGGCAGAACGGTGCTCTCTTGATTAAAGATGGCGGATGACAGCTAACAGAACTTTTCAAATTGCCCGCTACTACATGTCATAAATAGGGCAGCACCGTGCTCTGTGGATTAAAGATGGCGGATGACAGCTGACGAAATTGCCCGCATGATAGCAGCACAGTGCTCTATTGATTAAAGATGGCGGATGACAGCTGTCAAAAAACACGTGGATTTGTTTACCGATTCAAATCTCGCGCTAGTCAGGTTAAGTTGGTAGCACTAAGGTTTATGCCCGTCAAGATGGCTGCACTGAGGTTTGCGATACGTTGTTGTCTGTCAAAAAGCACGTGGCTGTCAAAAAACACGTTGATTTGTTTACCTATTCAAATCTCGCGCTAGTTAGGTTAAGTTGGTACTACTGAGGTTTAGGCCCTTCAAGATGGCAGCAGTGAGGTTAGCGATGCGTTGTTGTCGATGATAGCTGTCAAAAAGCACGTGGCTTTGTTTACCAATTCAAATTTCCCACGGGTGGTGGAGGAGGCCTCTGGGAGGCCTCTGGCTGTGGTGGTGGTGGAGGAGGACTCTGGAAGCCTGTGGTGGTGGTGGCCGCAGAACCATTCAATTATACTACTTAATTCCTTTCCCTACATGTCCGTCCTTCTATACCCGCGTCGGAGTCGTGCTACATTGTATGTCTGCTGCAATAACGCCCTCAAATGGAAACTTTTTGATCACGCCTTATAAAACAAGGAATCTGTATAAATAAAATCGTAACTACCGTGTGTCTGTACATTGACTATATTGGCGAAATGTTCACTCAGTTTTCCTTTTTAGATGTAATAATGACCACATGAATAATTTGTGGGCATGGTGTCAGTTTGTTAAATAATAATAATGTTATTTGCTTTACGTCCCACTAACTACTTTTTAAGTTCTTCGGAGACACCGAGGTGCCGGAATTTAGTCCCAGTAAATCTACCGACACGGGACTGTCGTATTTGAGCACCTTCAAATACCACCGGACTGAGCCAGGATCGAACCTGCCAAGTTGGGGTTAGAAGGCCAGCGCCTTAACCGTCTGAGCCACTCAGCCCGGCTGTCAGTTTGTTTGTCTGAATTCTTATAACTGGGAAACTACTCTATGCATTACTACCAAACTTTATATTTGTCCTTGGGTAGGTATTAGGGTCAATATTATTTCTAAATCCCGGATATGTTTAGGGTTTATGGGATGTCAAAATATTGATTTTATCCTCGCACAAAATATACATGGCCAACCTTAATGGAAAAGTACCAGCCTTAATAGAAAACAATTTCTAATTTTTTTCTTATATGCACTTTTCGATAGGAGGATGATAAGGGAGTTATTAATAAACTGTTTTACATACAGTCATGTCATTTCAGGTTGGGTTAAATGGTTTCATTAAAGAGCCATTTTATTCTTTCCGATAGAACAGATAATAAGAGAGGTTATTGTCAACGATGGATTTCACGAGTCTTCAGCCACACTCCCGGTCTCAGATGAACAATATGTAAACTAAAAGCAGTGTGAACTACGCACAACTTCGGACCAGAAACTGTACCGTTCAATAAATTCTGTGATCGTCCCCATTCTGTCTCCACTTTGTTCAGTTTTGTCGTACTGCTCGTTACTGCCACGCGCTTTTGTAGGAGAATATCAATTTAACATGCCCTATTAAACGTTTAAATACAGGCATATAACTTGGCATAAATTCATGAAGGAATCGTAAAATCGATTACTAATTCCCATACGGAGAACCAATAATATGTTGTGGTTCGTTCTATATTGGCGAGCGGTCCTTAACACGCGAGAGGCCGCACCCGTTTTAGAACGCGAGATGTCGCGCGAAGGCAAATTGCAAATTGCTCACGCTTCATATTAATGAGCTGCTATTTGCCTTTGGCGGTGAATGCTCTCATAAAAATATTAATATGTACCCTATGAAACTGCCTTTCGACTAGTACTAACATAATTACCCAGTAACAATATTTTCTTAATGTAAGAAATTAATGAATTTTGTCGCAAAATCTGGTAAAGTTACGAGAGTTTTTAAAGAGCACTAGAGGTCGCGCGTGAGCAAATTGCCGCAACGTTTCCATTTGTACATTTCAGTGAATGATTTGGTCACAATTCAAGATAAAACTACAGCACCATACTTCACTGAAAGCCACCATAAACCTCATGAACTTTACTTAAGAAACTTTATTCGAAATGCAGTCATGTAAGAATGCACTACGCGAGGGGTCGCATGAAGGCAATATGCCGCGGCAGATGCGAGAGTGAAAGAAAAGTTAAACTACTCCGGAATGTAGCAGGCAATTCACTGACGACAATCAACGTTAGGCGTGAGAGAGGGAGGGGAGGGATGAAACGAGAGCCCTAAGCCCTACAGCGGCTAGCACCGAAATTATTAACAAATATTTAAAAGTGCCGCAAATTGCCGCGGGTGCGCCCTCTCGCGTGTTAATTAAAAAAAGGACTCATAAGTGAATAACAGACTCATTCCAAACGAATTGTCGGGTCAAGTAACATTATTGTTCGTGCCGGTTTGTGGATGTAGCTAAGTACAGGAATTAGGTAAACAAACTAAGGTTTATATCATATATTTCATCTTGACATGTAGGGTACAGATCTCTATTTAGTGGCTGCCGATGACGGCGATGGTTTCGATGACGGCGATGGTTTCGATGATGACGATGGTTTCGATGATGACGATGGTTTCGATGACGACGCTGGAACTGTCTCTGATTCTCTATCACGATCAGTCTCAACGTCATGATCATCTTCTTCTTCCTCAACTTTTACGATATCCTTCGGTATATTCCAAGGCTGCTTAAGACCGGAACCAAATATAATAAAAATTATTCCCGGGATGATGTAGAATAGTCCTCCTATTATGAAGATCAATCGCCATTCGTCATAATCATTCTGCAAACAGAGGAATATTTGTTAAAGACCACCTACAAGACATGCTTTGATTGGTTGATTCATTAGTCATACAGTAAAAACTACTTTATGTTACTGGATACATTAACAATATACGAGCAGCATGAACCTATAAAACTAAAATAAAAATTGCCCTGAAGTCTACGTATACTGCCATGCGCTTGTTAATTACAAATATACTTTATTTAAGCCTATGCTTAAGATTACTTACTACATTAATGCTTATTAGAGTTATTCGTAACATTATTGCCTGTCTGTACGTGATTATTTACAGTATGTCACTTTCCTATTTATACACAACCGATTTCGTTATAAAGAATTCTATGTGCCTGTACGTACAGTGGCTCAAGAAAGTATTGGTCTGTCGAAATATGCTACATGTGAGGACGAGGAATCGAAGGGAATGATGATAAAAATTGACATATACTAGAATCCTTCATTATTTATCATCTTGTGTAACATATACATTGCAAGGAAAAAACAATTCTTCCATGTCCATATAACTAAAACACCATAACTTAAAACAATCATTTTCACTTGAATTAACATAACGCAGTTTCTTGATCCTTCGTGAACGTTTCAGTACTTGGTAGTTCCTCCTTTCCTCTTTATAATCTCAGCTAACCTAGTTGGGATCGATAGTACCACGGTTTCCGTAGTTTCCTTTGGTATGTTATTCCATTCGGTGAGTAAGGCTTCTTTCAGGTCAGCTTTGTTTGATATTGCATGTTTTCTCAAGTTCTGCTCCAAATACTGCCACAAATTCTTGATGGGGTTGATGACGGGAGATTGTGGTGGAGTTTCCATCCAACGTGGTGTATTATATAACAGCCATAGCTTCCTGTTCAAGGCTGTGTGTTTGGGGTCGTTATCTTGCGTAAACGTATACTTTACTGAGAGTCCCATTTTTTGTACACTTGATGCAAGATGTGTCTTGAGGATGTTGTGATCCATAGTCTCTTCAATGAAGGCTAATTCACCTGCACCATTCGCACTCAAGCAACCCCACAGCATCAGGGAACCACCTCCATGTTTCACAGTGGCTGTCAAGTTCTTCTCTTCAAGTTCATAATGCGTCTTCATCACACAGTAACTCGTCTGTTTGACCTGAAGAGGGTAAATTTAATCTCATCGGTAAGAAAAAACTGTCTTCCAATCCTCATAGCTGTCATTTCTGTGCTCTTTAGCGCACGCAAGTCGCTTCATTCTGTTAGCCTTACTGATGTACGGCTTTCTACGGGCTGTTCTGCCCGCATATCCTCTTTCGAGTGCACATTTCGGATGGTTTCAGACGACACTTGCACTCCTACATTTTGGTTTAACGCAGCTGCTATCTTCGGCGCACTTGGCTGAGGATTTTGGGCCACTTTACGCACAATTTGCCGTTTGTCTTGTACTTTAACTTTGAGCAACGGTCAGTTCTTGGTCTGTTTTCTATAGTCTTTGTTCTTTTGTACCTGTACACACTATTTTTAACAGTTGCAACAGCTCTTCCAATTATTTCACTTATGTCCTGGAAAGATGTACCTTTTTGAAATAGTCGCACTACAATCCTCCTATACTCCACGGTTGCTGCTTTCATTTTCCTCCACCTTCCAACGTGTCAGCACAGACAGAATGTGCCCGAGTTGCGGCAGACAGCACGATGCCACGATTACAGTATATTGTTTACTAGGCCATACTAGACCATTACTTGTTTGGCGTGTAATGACGCACGCCGGTGTATTACTGGTCCGTTTGCAAATAGCGTGAATCTTCTTGGCTCCATATTCAACCTCCTAATGTACTTGACTGTCCTACATTTATACATACGTGTAATTCCATTATATGCACCATTAATTGTACTATACTGTTCCGTTCGTGTACCACGGCTATGGGCAGACCAATACTTTTTAGAGCCACTGTATATGGAAATTATTGATTTATAGTTGTGTGTCGTGAATGTAATAACAAAACGCAAATACTCAATGAGAAAAGTTTGTTATTGCAAATAATTTGTGTTTGCACAAATGAAAACTTCATACACTTCAAAACGTCAAGCCACTTTGTGATTCACACACTAATATAGATGGCGTCATCTGACAACATTGAACGGGGCATACGTACTGTAAGTAGGTATGGTGTGAGGAGAGGTGTTGCTGGGTGTGCTCGTCTTAGAGAGAGCTGGTAGAAATGGGCAAGGGTAAAGAGCTTGGATATGAGCTGAAACAATTTTCAATCTATCACTTATAGGGTACACCACACCAAAAATAGGATTCATGGTAAAGAAAAGTCATGCCACTGTTAAATATGTCGTGAATAAATTTAAGTACGAAGGGTCGGTGAAGAATGTGCCAAGAAAGCCCAAACGAAAGAAACTAAGCCTAGGCCTACAAGCTGAAAGACTTATTGTGAACCGAGTGAAATCCAACCCTCTCATAAGTACTCCAAAGCTGCGGGCAGTCCTGGAAGCTGCTACTCGGAAGAAAATATGTACTCAGACGGTCCTGCGAGTCTTACATCGACACGGTTACCATGGCCGTGTACCAAGGAAGAGGCCCTATGTTAGTAAGAAGAACCATGCTGCAAGACTGCTCTTTGCGAAAGAACATGTAAACAAGGGCCAGGAGTTTTGGAACCAGGTCATCTGGTTCGACGAAACTAAAATCGTCCTGCTTGGTTCCGATGGTGCCCGTAGGGTGTGGGAAAAGACCAATACAGACAACGATGTGGCCAATACGATTCCCACAGTGAAACACGGAGGTGCATCGCTTATGATGTGCGGGCGTATGTCAGCACAAGGTGTAGAGAATATCCATTTAATTGAAGGCACAATGGACAAAGTAGTGTACAATAATATTTTGGAGAACAATGTTAAACAAAATGCTGAACAATTGGGAATGCTACCGACCCACATGTTCCAACAGGAAAACTTCCCCAAACATACCACTGCTCTGAACAAGGATTGGTTCATTTGGAACATTCCAAAACAATTAAAACACCTCTCCAGTCTGCTGACTTAAAACCTATTGAACATTTATGGGTGTTTTTGAAGTTTAGGATTCACAGTAGAAAGGTTTCATCCAAAGATGAATTAAAATGAGCTGTGACCCAAGAATGGTACAGTACCATCCATGAGACGTGTGCGAGGGCAGTAAATTCCATGCACCGTATGTGTCAAGCAGTCAATAAAGCCAAGAGTACTGGGATTGGTGCTATGATTCATTTCATTCGCATGCTTAGTTGAGGAACTGGCATCTGTATGAATAACAATATGACGTAGGAAAAGGTCATGTTTTGTTATATTCTCCAGTATATTTTACTATATGTTGTTATAAATTTAATTTTTGTCTGGTATTGTAAAGAAATTTACCAGGAATAAATTTCTTAAAATACAATTACTGTAACATCCATTTGAATGTCCAAAATATGCTGCTCTTTTCACAGTATGAAACTGTATGAATAAGAAAGTGACATACGGTATCTATTTAGTTACTAAATTTGTTTGGATTCTATTGTGCTTTCCAAGCTCGCTAAGTTAATCTTCACTCATTAGTTTCCTTCCATTTTACTTTTTTCGTACCAGCACAGACAAGCAGGCCTATACATGCCTTGTGAAGGCATGTGATAACTTTGTCTTCTGTTCCAAATTGTTTCTACGTTTCTTGGCTCCTTTTTCTTTGAATTCTTATGTTTTCGTTTGTTGTCATTTATTGCTGTTGCGTACGTTGTGATGAAGCTCCTCACAGTTCCATTATTACTCAGTAGACTGGGTTGTCGTTTGTAAGCCCTTTTTTTAATTAGCAAGCTTTGCTGTTTTCTTTGTCTATATCACACAGAAAGGAAAATACAAGTTATCAGAAAATAAGTCTAAGGTAAGGAAACGAGAATTAAGATCAAGGTATTACGGTGCCTTTAGGATACGAAAGACAAGCGGAAAGATCGACTGTCTCAGATGAATGCCGCTACTTCTTCCGTACGACTTACGGAGAGTTCTCTTGAAAGGGATAGTAATGCAAATGCTCCGAATTCAGTACCTACAGCTAAGGTCAAGCGCATAGCACTGCTCGAGGATTGCTGGACATTTCAAGTTCGAGCTAGAGAAATCACTGCCGAATAATAGAGGAGCTTTAATCAGAATTATGTTCCGTGCTTGATAGTGCACATTTCCATCCCATAAGCCCTTGTCAATGTTCCTGTAGAAGATAAAGAAACCTTGTCACCTTATAACCTCACTATGAATGAATATATTAAGACCTTAGGTATTGTTTGGCAACCTAAACCTGACGAATTTCAGTTTCAAAAAAAAAAAAAAAAAAAAACACATGGCTCTACAGCCCTTGAAGGGCCTTGGCCTACCAAGCGACCGCTGCTCAGCCCGAAGGCCTGCAGATTACGAGGGGTCGTGTGGTCAGCACGACGAATCCTCTCGGGCGATATTCTTGGCTTTCTAGACCGGGGCCGCCATCTCACCGTCAGATAGCTCCTCAATTCTAATCACGTAGGCTGAGTGGACCTCGAACCAGCCCTCAGGTCTAGGTAAAAATCCCTGACCTGGCCAGGAATCGAACCCTGAGCCTCCGGGTAAGAGGCAGGCACGCTACCCCTACACCACGGGGCCGGCTTCAGTTTCAATTAATCTTGAAAAAATCACCTAAGGAAAGCAATAAGAGAAACATTCTTACAATGGTTGCGTCCATATTTGACCCTCTTGGATTGTTAGGATGTGCCGTAGTTAAGTTCCCTACAGTCTCTTTGGAAATTAAAAATGAATCAGTTAGATCCATTCTCTAATTTTGAGATCTGGAGTTCCATCTATTGCGAGTTTTCCTTTCTAAACGAACTCAGAGTGCAGAGAAATTGAATTCCCTCTGCCAAGAAGAGGGTTTTTGAAATCCATGGCTTCTCTGATGCTTCAGAAGATGCCTATGGTGCATGAATGTGTACTAGGACATTATCTAATAATGATGAGGTATCAGTGCTCCTGTTGTCTTCCAAGCCAAGAGTTGGTCCATTGAAACAGCAATCCATTGCCCGCTTACAGCCCTGTGCTGCGCTATTGCTTTCTCGCCTTATGTGTACCGTAAGGTAATTGAATCCTTGAAACTGCCTGTTTCATTCTCCACATGTTACTGGAACAACAGCACTCTAGTTCTGTGTTGTTTACAGAAACCCGTCAATCGTTGGAAAACCTTCATATCCAATCGAGTTGCTGAAATTCAGTCTCTTACTTCTACCTCAGATTGGAGACATGCACCTTCCCGTAGTAATCCAGCTGACTACTTGTCTCGAGGTGTTCTACATTCACAAATGTTTTCTCTCGATATATGGTGCCATGGCCCCACTTGTTTGCAAGAATTGTCTGACTTCATCGCTAGCAGTACACAACCTGCAATGAATGCAGAAGCTAAATCCTCGTAAAGAGTGCTGCTAATTGAAGTACACTCAACCGGGTTGGAAAAATATTCATCCTTTCTCAAACTCAGCAGTGAGGTGGCGGCCCCGCTCTAGGAAGCCAAGAATAACGGCCGAGAGGATTTGTGGTGCTGATCACGACACCTCGGGCTGAACAGCGATCGCTTGTTAGGCCATGGACATTCGAGGTTGTTGTGCCATGGGGTTTGGTTTTCTTTTTCTCTCAGACTCAAGCGAGTTTAAAGCTATGCTCTGAGATTTATTACCAATATTCCGCTCCGTTAAGGATATTCGTCTCACTTTGTGCATTGCCCGAGAGTAGTGGTACCATTATGTGAGGAATACCATGGGTTTGTGTTATCCGTGAGTTGTGCCATTGTGATATACCGTGGATCTACACTACGTGTGATTAGTAACACCATGCGAGAAACCACATGAGTCTACGTTACATGTGGTTAGTACTTCTGTAGGAGGAAGACCATGGTTCTACTTTACTAGGGATAAGTACCACCCCCATTTTTTCACTTCTTCCCAAAGCCCGTCTAATATCCTGGCCAGAGAGAGGGCGTTACCCTTTAGGTGGCCCGCCCACCCCTTCAGGGTGGGGAATGAAAACATTTGAACAACATACAACCGTTGTGAGGGGCCGGTGAACTGGCGTTTGGACCCCTTTAGATAAGCACCATCCCAGTATTTAAAGCATTGATCATTGGATCCACTGACGATTTCTGTTTTACGATCATTTACTCATCACCATTCACTTTCGATTCTAGTCAGTGAATTCGTTTTGATGTTTTAATTTGCATTTCGTTATATCTCGTACCATTAGGGGGAGATGATCTAGCTGTTAGGCCCCTTAAACAACAAACATCATCATCATCATCATCATCATCATCATAGCTGCCTCTGTGGATCAGTGGTAGAGTGTCGGCCTCCGGATCCCAAGATAGTGGGTTCAAACCCGGCAGAGGTAGTCGGATTTTTGATGGGCGGAAAAAGTCCATTCGACACTCCATGTCGTACGATGTCGGCATGTAAAAGATCTCTGGTGACACATTTGGTGTTTACCCGACAAAAATCATTAAATCTCAGCCGTAGACGCCGAAGATAGTTTCGGTTTACTCGGTCTGCCATCTAGTGGGCCTAGAGTAAAACGGAACGTCGAAATTGACGAGCAGACAGCCAGACGGCGTCAAATTGAAATGTCTGCGCAAGGTAGCTGAGGCCATACGATTATTATTATTATTATTATTATTATTATTATTATTATATTTAATTGCATCCTGGTTTCAGTTTCGAAATGCAGGCTCAAGTCTTCCATCCTTAATAACCTCTACGTTTCCTCCGGTTCTTCTATGGGTCCAGTTGTTAAGGGCCCCTCAATAACATGTGGATTACTTTCAGCTTCCACTGACACATTATTGGGAGAGGGATCTCATTACTGCCTGTAAGTAATAACAATCGAATTCTGTTACGTAGTTCAAAAGGGGACGGATTGCTATAAAAAGTTCCCAAGGCCACGGACACGTGAAAATAACTCTTAGGTTAAAGTGACAGTTAAAATATAAGAAATATTTTCATTGCTCATGTCTTCAAAAGGTCCCAAGAGAGACTTTATAGAAATTCCTAACCCCTTCTGAAACGAAGTGAAGTTTTCCGTTTACCAACTCTCACCTCCAGAAAGCGCTTCGAATATTTTCCTGGCTTTTTAAGTTTAAGCTATATCCACTTCTAAAGGGAGTCGTTTCATATTTAGGCACCCTGGAATTCAAACCGTCGAAGGTGTCGTTGACTAGCTCGAAGTTGCTTTCAGCGTCCTTTGTTTAAAGTATTCCGCACAGCCAGCGCTGTGCGCCTGGAAAATAACTGCGCAGCCATTCTCATAATCCATATTTAGAATCCTTATTCATGTTTAACACATCCGTCGATAAAATAAGGAAAATGTTATAAGACTGCATATCGCAATGTAGGCCTATACTAAGAGAGAGTTCCTTATCGGTCACCGCAACAGCTGACGACAGGAGCCCTCCACGTGACGTCAGCAAGAGGCGATATTAGGCGGGAATAAAAGTGCGGGTGTAGGGAATGAGATCCCCTGGAGTGTTACGTATTACTCGTGCCCTTCCAACAAACTACCGCGACTTCTTGACAGACGCAGATAGTAGTAAGTTTCAGGTCCGTGGATGCAGAGTGGGTTTCGGCCCTTGGGTTTCGTCCCTTAAGAGGCCACGGCCTGCCTGTGGTCCAACAGCTCTGTACTCTGACCGGCCAACCGAGCAGAGGAAAGTTGGCCACGACTCTATCGTGGCTCTACGCCTCTGCATTCGGGAAACGGGCCTGGGGCACTATGCCGGACTTCACGCCTGGCCCCACCCGTCGGCTGTCCTGAGAATGGTTTTCCGTGGTTTTCCATTCTCCTGTACTAAGGCGAATGCTGGGACAGTTCGTAGTATAGGCCACGGCCGCCCATCCCCTCACCCTCTCCGCACATCTCCTTCACCGTAACAAATCTCCCGGCCTGAGAGACGGCGTCACCGTCTAGGAGGCCCGCCTCCCCCTTCAGGGGAGGAATGAAAACGTTTATTATTATTAGTAGTAGTGAGTTTGTCCTATCGTGGTTATTTAGTACTTTTTGTGTTATCGTTAGCAATGTGTTCAGGAATATGGGATACTGTTGTATTACAAATTGCTCACTAGACTCGTCTATAAAGGATGGTGGTTTAACGTTTCATATTTTCTCTAAGCAAGCGAAACTAAGAGAGAAGTGGTTAATTGCAGTTTCCAGGCTGGTGAAAAGCGAAGTTCACTCTGGATTCCTAATAACAATTCAAAAATATACAGTTTGCATTTCAAGCAGAGTGAAAAGAGTAAAATATTACTTTCCAATAAATTTCCTTCAGTATTTTTAGTGGCTACCTTGTTCACCTGTGAAGTGTAGAAGGAGCCTTTTGAAGGTATAGTTTCATAGCAGTGAAGGATGTAAATTGAGCTGTTGAGGGCGATGACTACTTGCGAAGTGACATGTCACTATCAGAAGAGACAAGCACACACGCGGCTACGTCAAGGAATATGAGTTCGAATTTCTTCCCCAGCTTATCCAACTTACAAAGAAAAGTTACATAAGAAAATAATAAATGACATGAAACAATATCTGAAGTAGTGTAGTGAAGAGATCCTTCCTTTATGCTTGTCATTTATCAACCGACCTTACCCTAGAAGTATTCTTACTTATATCGAAGAATTAAAACGAAAACGCAGTAAATCTGAGATTTGCCACCATTTGCTGTGTAGCTATTGGCCGGCTTATGTTAGCTGTTGTGCTGTTATCAATATTAGTTTTCTATTGCTCCGATAGACCTCGCATCATGCGTGCCGACAAGGCTGCCACCTTCGTTGAAAAGAAGAAAACCGCGCATTTTGAACTTGTCATGGCAAGCGCCGGATGTGATTTTTCAATTCTAGACATTTATCATGTAACGAATGGACGAAGAACTACCGGTAATTATTAACGTTTTAATCGTTCACGGGATGAGTAACCGGCATTGTAACCTTATAACAACTGTAACTCCAGCGTAATGGACTTGCGGACGTAACCATTGCAGACCAATGGTGCAGACCTAGGGGCTAGTGGTCTTTTAAAGATTCCTAAGTTGGCAGCCATGTGTTGTCGCTGTGATAACGACCGAGACGCGTCGCGTTGGACCTATCCGCTAAGGGTCTACGGAATATTTACCACATATGACATCAATACTTATTAGAAACGAAATAACATTTTCGAATGAGGGGAGTCATTCGATTAAAGAATGAAATGAGGAGATTTGAGTCGAGGAAAGAGCAGAAAAAATAAAAACTGCATGATGAAATTCATAAAATAGAGAAATACGGTGAAAAATGGTTTAACAAAAGTTCTATTTATTTTAGAAGAAATTGATGCTTATGGCAAAACGTATATCAGGTACGCAGAAACAATCCTGAAAATCTGTACACTCTAGAAGAAAGAGGCGACGTCGGTGTAAAAGTTATGAAAAACTTAGCAGGTGGGAGGGAAAGCCAGATTGGATAGAAAAGGGACTGAATACGACAGTGATTATGTTGGAAAGTCTACCGAAATAGACTCTCACTAAACTTTTTTATGAGAATAAATTGTTGTGCTTGTTACCTCACTTCCCATAAAATGAGGATAATGCAGAAAAAACTGAATTTATTGCAGTAATTAAAACATTATTTATTTATTTATTTATTTATTTATTTATTAATCTGTTTACAGCCCAGGATTGGTTTTTCCCTCAGACTCAACGAAGGATTCCAACTCTACCGCCTCAGGGACAGTGTCCTGGAGCGTCAGACTTTGTGTTGGAGTGATAGAAATGGGTAGAAGGACCAGTACTTCGTGCGGGTGGCCTCACTTGCTATGCTGAAACGAGGCCTTGTGAGGGATGGGAAGATCGGAAGGGATACACGAAGAAGAAGGAAGGAAGTGGCCGTGGCCTTACGCTAGGTACCATCCCGGCATTTGCCTCGAAGAGAAGTGGGAAACCACGGTAAACCACTTCGATGATGGCTGAGGTGGGAATCGAACCCCCTCTACTCGGTTGACCTCCCGAGAGTGAGTGGACCCCGTTCCAGCCCTCGTACCACTTTTCAAATTCCGTGGCAGAGCCTGAAATCGAACCGGAGTCTCCGGGACGGCAGCTAATAACACTAATCATTATACCACGGAATATTTACAACATAAGATATAAATATTTATTACAAACGAAATAACATTTTCGAATAACGGGAGCTGTTCGATTAAAAAGTGAAATGAAGAGATTGGAGTCTAGGGAAGTTATTATTACCGCTCTATATGTTACTCAGTAATGAAAGTTACAGAAAACCAGTTTTATTTAAAATGAAATGTCATCTTAATACATTTGTAAGCTCGTTTTTCTTTTTTCCTTTCAGAAAATGGCCTTAGTCCTTGGGAAAAATCTTACTACATAATATTATTACGTATTGAAACATGACTATGCAATGTATAGCTTAAACGAGTGCAATCTGGCGGAAACTCTGAGAACTACTACGTCTCGCGTTTTGAAGTAGGCCTTTTCCCGCTGTATCTCGTGGACAACGACTGAGCACGCGTGATACCCGCGCATATTAAGTAAAGCAAGTCGGTGATATATTTGGTTTCAACAACGAACAGGGAAAAGGAAACTTATTTTTGTTTGATTTTCAGTACAGTATCTTGTTTGATTTCAACACCAAACGATCGGCTACAGAAGTAGAAGTTTGAAATATTTCCTTACGTGTAGACTATCATAATCACGACGTTGTCACTCAGAAAATTACACAGAATTTACCAAAATACAAATTGTAGCATAATAACTGAAACTAAATCATGTACAAATGCAGAGGGACTTGCTTTTCAATAATTTAACACTATGATTTACACCAGATTTAGTGGTACAATGACTTACTACTAATTTTACATTGTAAGTGCACCACCAAATAGGGCATTGCACAATATTTACAGGATATTGAAGCCATTGCTTTTGCTAACCATAAAAGAGTCAAAACTGTGAGATCGTAATAGGCCAACAAATTTATAGATAGGAAACATATGTTCATGTGTGATTTTTAAAATTCAGGTTATGTTCCTCTTAAAGTATATTTATACTCTTGTAATATTCTTACCTTCATCTCAAGAATGCGCCCCGCTATCATTGGCACGATGAAGCCAGTGGTAGCACCGATTCTGTTCAAAAAGTTGTGGAGAGCGCCTGTGAATATGAGTTCCCATGGGTTAGATTAGTTTCTCTCTCATTTAACAAATTTACTTCTGATACTTGCAAATATGTCAGACTAAAGCAGCATAATATGTTGGTGATAGTTCAGGATGTTTAAATAACTTAAATAGAGCAAAATGTTAAAATTAAATTTGAATCACACAATTCCAGAAGAGTAACAAATGAAAATAAAATTTACAATTTGATACTGAAAGGAATACACATGCCAAAGAGATAACCAGAAAATCTTCCATTTTACATTACATTACTGTAACCCTTTATTAATATGTGATCTAACACTTTCACCCTTCCAATTATCTGGACTTGTTCTCATCTAGACTGCCCTTGGCCCGTGAAGTCCGGATGATTGGCACTCTACTGTACCTAAACAATAAATACTTTTCAGGAGTATGCATACGTCTTTTCCGGTTTCACTAAGAGATGGCGTCAGCGAACAGTACGCAGCGTATGAATTTGATACATATGTCAGTTTGCTTGTCTGACATTAACCTTCCAACACACACAAGCTGAGTCCGCCAAACACCAGCGTCTGTGCTGTATCGTTCGGTGATCATGTCGACGTTTGTGCCTGAAAAAGAACATTTGCGACACGCATTGCTTTTCTTCTTTAATCAAAAGGAAAAGGCTGTAGAAAGTCATCTTTTTCTGGTAGAAACATAATATGGTTAACACGCTCCATCGATTAGAACATGTGAGACATAGTTTCGACAATGATTTCATTGTGAACAATACACGCTCTGGTAGACCACAAAAATGTGAAGACGAGCGATTGCAGACGCAACCGTTAATGCACAACGCTATCGTGAACAAATGATGAATTTATATCACGAATTGATCGAAGGATGAGCGGAATGGGCCAGAAGACATGGCAAAGTGTTTTTGTTACACGACAATGCGCCGCCTCACATAGCAAAACTAGTGCAAGACACCATGAAATCGCCTGGATGGAACATCGTTCCTCATCTGCCGTACTGCCCTGACCTGGCACCTCTTCGCATCAATGGGGCACGCGTTCGCAGAGCAGCTCTTCAGCAATTTCGAGGAAGTTGGAAAATGGCTCGACGAATAGTTTGCCGCAAAAGACAAGCAGTTTTTCGGGCATGGTATTCAAAACTTACTTGAAAGATGCCGAAGTGTGTAGAAACCGATGACCAATATTTTGAACAAACAAAAAATGAATTTCTCTTGAAAATTACGTGTTTACTTTACCTTAAAAACCCGGCTAAATCGTATGCATACTCCTGGTATTCAGAAAGTGAAAAACTGTACCGGAATTTACGTTTATCGGCGAGTAAGAAATCAAGGAGTACAGCAAATGAAGGCTACGTTTAAGGGAGACCAAGATGATGATGCATATGTCGACATTTTGTGCGGATTTGGCCCAGTATTACGGCCAAATGTCCTCCCGATGCTAACCCTAATCACTAACGCGTGTTTCTGTGATGGTTGGTAGTGAGGTGTGTTGTATGCAGATGAGGAGATGTGTACTGAGAAGAATACGTACAAAAACCCAGACTCCGAGTAACATCACTATCCTGTCCGGGAACTGAATCTGGGACGCTCTGAACCAAAGACAACTATGCTGACTACTCAGCCAAGGAGCCAGACAGTAAGGGGACTATTATATTTGAGCAAACATTTGTCATCCGGTCTTTTTGAAAATCCTGACGCTTCATAAAGCCTAGACACCAAACAACATAACTGTGATTGAAAATATCTCTGAAACTTCTATGAAGACCGCAGACCTCGTGTAAAATAATATATCAATCAATCAATCAATCAATCAATCAATCAATCAATCAATCAATCAATCAATCAATCAATCAATCAATCAATCAATCAATCAATCAATCAATCAATCAATCAATCAATCAATCAATCAATCAATCAATCAATCAATCAATCACTGATGTGCATTTAGGACTCTCGTCCAGGTGGCAGATTCCCTATCTGTTGTTAAACTAGTCTTTTCCAATAATCGCAAAGAATTTGGATATTTATTGAACATTACCCTTAGTAAATTATTCCAATCCCTAACTACTCTTCCTGCAAACAAATATTTGCACCAGTTAGTCCTCTTTTATCCTGATATTGTGATCTTTCCTACTTTTAAAACACACATGTTTTTCGACGCTATCTCTCCACTGACAGCTCGGAACATACCACTTAGTTGAGCAGCTGGTCTCCTTTTTCCCAAGTCTTCCCAGCCCAAACTTTGCAGCATCTTCGCAACGCTACTCTTTTGTCTAAAATCATTCAGAACAAATCGAGATGTTTTTCTTTCGATTTTTTCCAGTTCTCGAATCAGGTAATCTTGGTGAGGGTCCTCTACACTGGAACCATAGTCTAGTTGGGGTCTTACCAGGGACTTATATTTCCCTCTCCTGTATATCCTTACTCAAGCCCTAAATACCCTTATAACCATGTGCAGAGATCTGTACGTTTTATTTACAATCCTGTTTAGGCCTATGTGGTTACTCCAGTACATAAATTCCATTATAGTAACACCTGGCTACTTATAGTGATCAACCCATCAACACAGTATATAAAACTAAGAGGACTTTTTCCTATTAGTGAAACTCACAACCTGACTTTTAACCCCGTTTACTGTTTCAACATGCCATTACCTGCTGTCCATCTCACAACATTGTTGCCATATCTTTGCAGGCGCTCACAATCTTGTAATTTATTTATTGCTCTATACTGTATAACATCATTCCCAAAAAGCCTTATTTCTGATTCCACTTCTTTACACATATCATTCATATATATATATAAGAAAACATAAAGGTCCAGTAATAGTGCCTTGAAAAATTCCCCCTTAATGATTATGGGATCAGATAGTGGTTCGCCTACTCTAATTCTCTGAGTTCTATTTTCTGGAAATTTAGCCGCCCATTCAACCACTATTTTATCTAATCCAATTGCACTCATTTTTGGCAGTAGTCTTCCATGATCTACCCTTTCAATCGTGTTACAGTTCATTTACCTCCTGAGTCTAAGATATCTGCTATATCATGTTGGAATCCTAAAAGCTGAACTTCAGTAACTTGCCCCATGTGAATCTAGATACAAATCGCACTCCAACGTGAGAAAAATCCTATACATAAATTATATTGTACTTATTTATAATATTAGTCAAGTATTCATATAATGAATGAAATAGTAGAAATAATTACTTACAGACTTACTTGCATAATTGGGTGCCAAGTCGTAGGGGTTGGAAATGCAGGACATAGTAGCTGCACCATTCATTCCAAGACTCACCGTCAGGAGAGTCATTGGAGATGCCACACTCTTACCCATGAAGCCTACGGAGAACATGGCGATGCCTGCCATCACGTGAGCTGAAAGCAATCGGAATATATAAGTACTGTTCCAGTGAAACGTAGACTATACTGAAAGTCAACTCAAGAGCTGAGGAAGACGTCCCCTGTTCCCCCTTCCCGTCCCGGTTCTCCTTCTCCGCCACAACCAGCTTATTATTAACGTCGTGCGTCTATCTGACAAGTACTTCATTCTCAAATAGTGTAGCGTCAAAAGAAATCACTTACTTTTACATAGATGTACTTTGATCACGTGCCATACCTATTTAATCCTTTATTGACCATGTAAAACCTACAGATTACTGACGAATAACGAGGCAAGAGAAGCCAGGTTTATTTGTATTTCATAATGCAATTTGTATGAGGCACATGGGGACTTCAACGAAAAGTATGACGACATAAGTATACGATTCCTCTCTCGTGCAACGGCTGTCAGTGGCAGTTTATCACAGTCCAACAAGCTGAAAGCCCACCTATGAGTGGGTTTGCAAAATACAGTATTTCCAGGAATGTTGTAAAAATTGTAGTCTCTTCATTCGGAAAACGGCCGTAGCCGTGTTGAAACACCGGATCCCGTGAGATCTCCGAAGTTAAGCAACATTGGGCGTGGTCAGGAGTTGGATGGGTTGCCACGCGCTGTTGGTGGAGGGTAAGGGAATGGAGGAGCGGAAGGGAACTCGTCACCCTACCGCACGTAAACTCCGGCTCAGGAACACCTCTGCGGAGGTTCGGACCTGCCTTCGGACAGAATAACCCTTACCTTACCTCATTCGGAAGGTAAAAGTCGAACGTTTCTGCAGATAGAGAGCAGTTCATCATCATCATCATCTGTTTACCCTCCAGGTACGGTTTTTCCCTCGGACTCAGCGAGGGATCCCACCTTTACCGCCTCAAGGGCAGTGTCCTGGAGCTTCAGACTCTTGGTCGGAGCCCTGGCGGCCTCACCTGCTATGCTGAACAGGGGCCTTGTGGAGGGATGGGAAGATTGGAAGGGATAGACAAGGAAGAGGGAAGGAAGCGGCCGTGGCCTTAAGTTAGGTACCATCCCGGCATTCGCCTGGAGGAGAAGTGGGAAACCACGGAAAACCACTTCGAGGATGACTGAGGTGGGAATCGAACCCACCTCTACTCAGTTGACCTCCCGAGGCTGAGTGGACCCCGTTCCAGCCCTCGTACCACTTTTCAAATTTTCGTGGCAGAGCCGGGAATCGAACCCGGACCTCAAGGGGTGGCAGCTAATCACGCTAACCACTACACCACGGAGGCGGACTAGAGAGCAGTTGCGAAAATAAATTACAAAAACATTATTATTATTATTATTATTATTATTATTATTATTATTATTATTATTATTATTATTATTATTATTATTATTATTATTATTATTATTATTTCCAGTACGCTAAGGATCCTATACCCATACCGTGTTAAGCCCTTCCTGTTTTACTTACGGCGAGTGCATAGTACATAGGCCTACTGACGAATAGTCAAGCGAACAAACGTTTTCTGGCGTTCAGCTTTGTTGAGTTACGTTTTGTTTCACTATGCTTATAGCCATGATTGCTTGTTTGCATAATTCAGACACTGCTTAAAACTAAATTTTCTGCGACATTAGGGAGACGTATCGTCAGAAACCCTCACGGCATGTATAATCAACCACAGGCCAGCGTATACGATATGGTACCTCAAGAAAACATACGAATTGCTTAAAATTCCGCGCGAACTGTGTAAACATTGTACGTAGCAACGCCGGTCAGCTGCGCGGTTTCTTTCTTACTACTTCCTCCACAGTGGATTCTCATCTCGTAGGCAACTGTAAACGTTCATAATAATTTGTTCAGTCTTCCTACTTAATCCCCCCTTCCCCCCACTTTTATTAGCTATAAAGTATTTCACTTGCGACTCAAGCGTTACAGCATCACCCACGTGTTGCTCACGGCTGGCAGCCAGTATGAATATTGAGCATACTATTGCAGCCAGTACTGCCAGCAGTCTTCTTGGATCCATCTTCAACGCCGTAAAAATTATGCGAACTAAACAGGAATGGAATGAACTCGAACAAAGCTTAAAGGTACACAATGCAATAAGATATTAAAGTCATGTTAAATAATTATTTATTTTGCTGCATACACCACCGAGAACAATAACTATTCACAGCCATCTACGTAGGAATTATAAGAGTTAGTAACGAATCCGAATGACATGCAGCTTGTGAAATATTTTCCATATATTTACAGGGCAAACATTTTTAATTGGTAGAGTCAATTCACCAGAAAATGTAACCAAAGTGAGGGAAGCCCCTGCGTGCAGCAACAAGCAACTATAGTACGAACTGTTTACCGCTGCAGAAGCGTCTTCACTGACCAGAAGTCTAATTGTATCACAAAGACAACATAGTAATGACTATAGTCCGAATACTTAGTAAATGTCCTTCTAAGTGACCGGCGGAGCGTGGTCATGTAGGTAGTGTGCGAAATCTGTTTAGCGCGTTCTCCTTCTTCCCGGTTCGCTGTCTCTTAACTCGCTCGCTTGTGGTCAGCCGCTGCGTACAGTGCTTAGCAGGATGTGTAGACGAAGAGGTGTGGAAGACGAGGCAGCCCCGCCCCAAATGCACAGCTGTTTCCCGCGCAGGACGTTTACATAGTATTTGGACTATAGGGCTTGCAGTTTTAGTTAAAATCTCTTTTTTCTGGCTATTTCATTAACAAATTTCAAGATACACATTCGTTTCACGTTTCCTGAAGCAGAATGTATCAATTTCGTTGTATCTAAAAATACCTAAACCTAAAATAACCTAAATGCCTGTTTTGCCTTCTTTATATGAAGAGCTGCATATTGTGTGGGTGTGTAACTTAAGCTTAATTTAGGAAATAGTATAAGTAGTATAATTAGTATAATTAGTAATAGGCAACCTTAATATTATTTGTTGTATTGTGGTTAAGTGTAAGAGAGGGCCGTGTGCCCTAACTTCGCCACATGCAAGAAGCCATAATAAATAAATAAATAAAAAGTATGGTTGCTGCAGTACTTTCCTAAATTTGATATTTTCGTATGGTGAAGCAATACCTCAATCGTATTTATTGAAAAAATGGATTGCTGCAGATCGAAACTTTACTACGGATGGTGAGTAGCTTTCTATCACGCATGCTCCAAGAAAGGAAGTTTCCCGTAACCAACTTAAAAACCGCACTGCAATACCCTAGCACGCTAACCGAAGTGTGCTGATATTTTTTTTTCACGGTAAAGATGAGCGGAAATCCTCCTGGAGCAGCATAAATCTACAGGGATGCACAATGCTGACGTAGCTAAGAGAAATACGACCAGCTGCAACAGTAAGCAAACGTTTATTTCTTCCACAGTTGGCAATCCTGAATATAACTATAACTTTCGCCTACGCCAGATGTTGGACCACGTTGAGCTCATGCTTTTCTACTTCCTGTCTCTTCTATTCCCATAACTTCTTCATGTTTCACTTCTGACCTCTCTCTTGTCTTCTATGAGGTTCTGCTGCTGTTTCTCGGGTTTCTGGAATTCCCTGCATGTGTTGACCATCTTTCTGAATGTGTTTCTGACCAGTATATGTCCAGAGTTCAGATCTTCGTTTACTTCTTTCGTCCAGGTCGTGGTGATCTTGCAGGGTAATCCCAGATACTTTTAGCCAATCTACTGTTACTCAACCAACGTTTTTTTCTCATTTCTTTGGTCAGTTCACTAATCTGTGTGCGAAATTCTTTACTCTTCCTTTTCATCTAGACGTAACCTGTCTTTCTACGGTCTAATTTCTTTCTTAGAATTATTCTCTCTCTACCACTCTCATCATCTCAGCTTCTGTTTTCCTGGTGTACGTTAAGGGGCCCATAGATGTGCAATATTATTGCGCAATATCGGGGTTTGTGCAATATAACTGATAATGTGCATTTAATATTGTGCAATATATTGTACGAAATCAAAAAGGTTTGAAATATATTGCGCAAATCGCAAAATACTGTGCCGTGTGTTTGCAATATTGTGCAATATCGCGTCCTCTCCTCAGTTGGTATCAACAAGTGGGGGAGAACGTATCGTGATGGCAGACAAACAGGTGGTAAAAAGGTTTATTTTGGAGTTTATCGGAGTGTGCCATGGCCTTCTGGCTCTATGGGACGTTATGAGCAAAGATTACAGTAATCGCATTAAAAAAGGTGAACAGAACGAGGTGCTTATTGAGATATATCGCGAAAAATAACCGAACGCCGACAAGCAAGAAGTTATTTTAAAAAATCAGCTCTCTGCGTACAATCTTCCGAAAGGAAGTGAAACGGCTTCCTGATACAGAAAAGTGTTCACAAAAAAAAAAAAGACAAATCGGCATGGACTGACTATTGCCACGCATATTGTACGTCTATGACCGCTTTGCACAATATATTGCACAACCAACAATATTATCTCCACAGGATTCTATTTACTGCCTAAACCTGATTGTTGTGGCTATAATATTGTGCGTCTATGGGCAGCTAACAATATATTGTACAATCCATTTTGTGCAATAATATTGCACGTCTATGGGCCTCTTTAGACATTCGGATCCGTATATTGCTTCTGGACTTATCACTGTGCTGTAGTGTTTTAATTTATTTCTAATGGATAATGACTTCTTCTTGTGTGTCTTCTCCGTGAGTTTGTAGGCTGATTCAATCCCTTTTCATTCTCCTTTATTTGGCCTGACTATTGGGCTTTATCCATTCACTAAGGAACTTGAAACTGGCTACTTCCTGACTTCCTCGTGTTCCGTTTCCTAACTTGCCGCTGCATTCATACTTTGAGGCCGGATGGCCGTACTATTTCATCAAGCTTGTGCATCACCTTGCCGTACTTTTCTGTGTCGCTTAGATTCTATATACGTAAAACCGCAATTCTGTTTATCATGAACAGTGATATTGAGGTCACGAGAATGTTCCTTCAGCTGAAACTGGTACTAGTTATAGGTTATTATCGCACAGTACACGGGCACAGTACTGGCGGCTAGAAGTACCTGTAGAAATTGACTCGATACGAGACATGTCGTATCCACCTGGATCAGTTTCACTCTGAAGGAAGCGACGTGATGAGTCGAACTTTTGTAATCTATGACATCTGCTTGTAATGTGCTTTTGAGTTCACTTAATGCATAATAAAACAATAATGTAGGTATTCAAGATAATATCCTTCGATTACCGCAATTGTTAGCACCTGCACCTGCAACCAATTTGACACTAGCAGCGAGGAGCACATACCATTTGTCCTCAAACGCACATACAGCTGTCCTAAGCGTAAAGGGGTATCTCAAGAAGTCAAAATGTTTGTCAAACCAGAAATTTCCTAAATTACAAACCTCATAACTTTTAAAGTCAAAGTTAAAAGTTTTATTGTTATACGTTGGTTAACTATATCTTAAAGTTACGGCTACATTGTTAAGGAAAACATGATGCTTAAGTTCGCTAACGAAATAGTTACTGACCCATAGACATTCCTGCAGCAAGAGAACATCATACATACATCTTCATTACAAACTGTTATGCCTTTCAGCGTTCAGTCTGCAAGTCTCTGTGAATTTACTAACCACCGCCGTAATTCTCTCTTTCTAACTAGTTCTACGGCCTCGTTCAGTCCTATACTGCTTATACTTAAATTGTTAGACACTGAGTCTAACCATTGTTCTTCGTCTCCCTTTACTTCTCTTACCCTCAATAACAGAGTCCATCATTATTCTAGGTAACCCATCCTTCTCCATTCGCCTTACATGACCCACCACTGAAGCCGATTTATGCATACAACTTCATCCATCGAGTTCATTTCTAACTTAGCTTTTACCTTCTTGTTACGAGTCCCTTACTTCCATTGTTCCCACCTGGTGTTACCAGCAATAATTCTCGCTATTTCCATATATGTTACTTCTAACTTATGAACAAGATATCCTGAGTCTACCCAGCTTTCACTCCCGTAAAGCAAAGTTGGTCTGAAGACAGGCCAATGTAAAACTTTCGCCCGGAAGCCGACTTCTTTCTTACAAAATACTGTTGGTCGCAACTGCTTTACTGCACCTTGATTTAATCTCACTTGCTATACTACCATCCTGAGAGAACACACATCCTAAATACTTGAAATCATCTTCCTGTTCTAGCTTTGTATCTCCAATCTGACATTCAATTCCCTTGGATTTCTTACCTTATGACATTACTTTAGTCTTAGAAAGGCTAATATTCCGCCCTGGGGATTGGGGCAGTAGAATAATACCCACGGTATCCCCTGCGGGTTGTAAGGGACGACTAAAATGGGCCCGAGGGGCTGTTAACTTGGTAGTGTGGGTTGGCGACCGCGTGACAAGTCCTGGTATGGCTTCCACTTACTTGTGCCAGGCTCCTCACTTTCATCTATCTTATCCGACCTCCCTTGGTTAACTCTTGTTCTCTTCCTACGCCGATGCTATTAGGTTGCGAGGCCTAAGGAGACTTTCATTTTCACGCCCTTCGTGACCTTTGTCTTCTTCTGGCCGATACCTTTCTTTTTCGAAGTTTCGGATGCCTTCCAATTTTCCCCTCTGATTAGTGTTATTTAGAGGATGGTTGCCTAGTTGTACTTCCTCTTTAAACAATAATCACCACCACCACCACCACCACCACCACCACCAAAGGCTAATCTTCATACCATACTCATTGCACCTATTTTCAAGTTCCAAGATATTACACTACAGGCTTTCGGCACAGGCCAACCTGCTTACTACATTTTCACTTAATTGAATCCTTCCCTGCCACTTTATACCTTTCAGCAGATGATCCATGTAAACTATGAACAACAAAGATGATAGATTAAAGCCTTGTCTAACCCATGTAAGGACCTTGAACGAAGAACTCGCTCCACCACCAATTCTCTCTGCAGTTCAATTGTCAACATAAATGCCTTTGATTGATTTTCCTAATCTACCGACAATCCCACAGCCCCTCAGTATTGTGAACATCTTATCTCTCGTACTCTGGCATATGCCTTCTATAGATCTACGAAACATACACATAACTGTCTACTCCACTCGCAGCAATTTTTCAGTTACCTGGCGCATACTGAAAATCTGATTATCACAGGCTCTCTGTGGTGTGAAACCACACTATTTAATCCAACTTTGTCACAACCAACTTGCCTGGTATACTTAAAAACAAGTAAGGGTAATACAATGGAGTGCCTTTGTTGCACCGTTATTGCAAGATTCATTTGCTATAAGTTATGAAACGACTCAGTTATGTAGGATTGCTTACTTCAAAAAATCAACATCACTGGCTTAAGTGACCTGCAATGGCGTAATTTTGCATTTCACCCTTCCGTGTAGTAATTTGGAATGAAATCGATAAAATAAAATAAAATATTACAAAAATATTGAGTTAGGTCGAGGACAGTCAAAAAGTTATTACTCACAGAAGACAACGAAGATCCTCCTTATAACAGTGTTGGTAACAATTTGATGTCTGGCCAGGTATCCGCCCACAGTACTGCACACGGCAGCAAATATAGCCCGCGCCAGGAACGGAAGACATGCCATTCCTCCACTCTGAAATAACGTACCAATAACTGAAACAACACAGATGTGACCAAGTTACACGCATTAAAAATACGAGGGGGGCATGGGGCGGGGGGTGTCTGTTCCACTGGTATTTCGTGAGAACGTCACCCACCGCGAGTCTGACTTCGGGTGAAATGAAAGAAACCTAAGATACTCAATTAAGTACATTTTTTATTTACAGGTGGCTGATGATAAGTACAGAAAGGGAAGTGGTGGTGGTGGTGATTATTGTTCACATACAAATGTATTCAGATATTAAACACATCCCTCGTAAGGAGGTTGCCTATGAGTAATAATAATAATCGTATGGCCTCAGCTACCGTGTGCAGACATTTCGATTTGACGCCATCTGGCTGTCTGCTCGTCAATTTCGACGTTCCGTTTTACTCTAGGTCCGCTAGATGGCAGACAGAGTAAACCGGATCTCTATACTAAGTACATTTATGACAATTCATGATGTCCCAGTATTTATAATGGACTCTTCAAGGCACTGAGGATCACATTCTTCGCCAACGACTCTGGTGGTTTTAATCTTGAGCGAAATTCTTGGAAGAACTTAAGAATTGTTCCTCTTGCACCAATCATGCGGCCTGTCACCTCGATGTTATCCAGTCCGTATTGACGTCAGTAGAAGGGGATAGTTGGTTCGTAAATGCTCTTCTTTTCCTCGTCTACTTCACTGGCCTGGTTAGTGTGTGATTCAAACTGAACTGTAGGATCAATAATACAGCAAAAAAAACCCATGGCACTACAGCCCTTGAAGGGCCTTGGTCTACCAAGCGACCGCTGCTCAGCCCGAAGGCCTGCAGATTACGAAGTGACGTGTGGTCAGCATGACGAATCCTCTCGGCCGTTATTCTTGGCTTTCTATACCGGGACCGCTATCTCACCGTTAGATAGCTCCTCAATTCTAATCACGTAGGCTGAGTAAACCTCGAACCAACCCTCAGGTCCAGGTAAAAATCCCTGACCTGGCCGGGAATCGAACCCGGGGCCTCCGGGCAAGAGGCAGGCACGCTACCCCTACACCACGGAGCCGGTCTCAATAATATAGCACTTGTTATTTTTGAAGGCCATCATATCAGTCCTACGGCTACTGCCATTCTTCGACAATCCATTGGCCTCCTCATGCACTGTGTAACAAGCGTCTCTTAATGACTGATCGATCGAGCTTCGTATCGCGTGGTGTCTAGTAAGTCGCAGGGTTTCAGCGTACGGAGAGTATCCCAAGATATAAGAAAGGGTCTCTATCTCGTGACAATGCCAACAATGGTTATTGTCCTGGGACTTGCCTGGCATGCCTCTAACTGCTGTGACATTAGCGGTCATCCTTAGAGCAGTCACACCATCATGGTGTGTTATCCACCCGTTCGCCGAAAGCACAATAAAGTAAAAAAAAACGCCCAAACAATGAGCTAGAGGAACTATTGAGACACAGCAAGGAGCCCTTCCTCTGTTGGGAATCGAACCGAGGAGCCGTAATTAGTCTGACTGGCTATATATGTATGAATGCCCAACACGACCGGATGCCTTCCCGACTTCAACTTCATCAGAGGAGTTAATGAGATGAAATGAATGGTGTGTTATTATAATAGCATGAAGGAGGAGGGTGAAACCCGGTGGCGGTAAAATGTTTTCCATCATTTATTGTAGACGACGCATTTCATAACTTCTTCTTATAATTATTAATATGTATGCCAAGTTTTGGTCGGTTTAGTTGTTTGAAAGGATGTGGAGAAGTCAGATTATACTTAGGAATTTTCTCCGTTTATTTTTGTCTTTGACCGGGCGAGTTGGTCGTGCGCGTAGAGGCGCGCGGCTGTGAGCTTGCGTCCGGGAGATAGTAGGTTCGAATCCCACTATCGGCAGCCCTGAAGATGGTTTCCCGTGGTTTCCCATTTTCACGCCAGGCAAATGCTGGGGCTGTACCTTAATTAAGGCCACGGCCGCTTCCTTCCAACTCCTAGGCCTTTCCTATCCCATCGTCGCCATAAGACCTATCTGTGTCGGTGCGGCGTAAAGCCCCTAGCAAAAAACTTGTCTTTGTTATGGGTGGGTTATATTATGTTGAGAACTGTGAAGCAAGTGATATGTTAATAGCCACGTTACCTTTCGTGAAGAAAAGGTTTTGTAAGTTTTTGTGTATCAGCTATGCAGGAACAAGCTCTGCGAGATTGTTATAGGTGGAAGGCAGGGTCCCAGAGTTTTGTTTGAATGTCATTTTACTATACCCAAGACAGAGATGTTGAGCATTCGTGAATTCATTACCTTCCCAAGTCTTCATGTAATAATGTGTTTTCACCATGATAAAGTCCGCCTCCGTAGCGTAACGGTTAGTGTTATTATCTGCCGTCCTTGGGGGCCCGGGTTCGATTCCCGGTACTGTCAGAAATTTAATAATGGCAGGAGGACTGGTATGTGGTTGAAATGGTACACGCAGCTCACCTCCAATGGGGGTGAGCCTGAAAAGAGCTGCACCACCTCGGTATGAGGACACGAGTTTACTTACTTTACCATGATAAACAGGTTTAGTTGAGAACTTCTTATGTGAAGTTTCCCCTATGGCTAGGATAGGGGCTTTTTGGTATGTAAAAAGTCCCATATGTTCAACTTGAATCGTTACTTACGCCAGTATTCAAATCTACTACATCATTTAACTGAGTGATGTCGTAACATCTCTCATGTAATTTATGAAATTTTTCTTAGAATTTTCTTGTGTATTATGACTAGGAGGACATCTTGGAGTGATTTGAGGGCTCATTTCTGTTCATTGAGTTGCCCATATCCTAAACCATGCCTAACATTAGTTTATTGGAGTGTTGTATGGCGATTATACTAAATTAAGAGATGTCTTGCCACTGCATACTTGAAAATGACTCGAGGAACATTATTCTGCATGTTTCCGTTTCCTGAAACTGTCAGCGGGTTGTAATTAAATTCATAATGCTGCCTTGTGTTTTCGCGATAGTTCCGTTGTGCGCCGCTACTAGTGATCGCCTCTGAGTGCCTGACTGTATAGTGGAGCCACCTAGTTGCGTTGATAGAACTGAGACAGTCGCTTGTCAACGAATGGGCGTGCTGTAATGAGGAGTGTGGCATTTGTTTTGGTTGTTGTCGATCGTAAAAAGGAGCGTCCTCCCTTGCTCTGCTGGTGAAATCTAATATATAATTTGATTGAAAGAAGAAGAAATAGTGCTGCAGGTCGACCCCGGTTAGGCTAATCCCCGGTCGGCGTAATGCCGAACAAGGGAAAATATTTATTTATTTTATCGTAATGGTTTCCTGAAAAATTGTAAGTACATCACCACTTCTTCCTAATCTCAAGGAGAAATGAAGTAATCAATTCAACCTAAGGTCCAACTGTGGAGGACTTCTTCTGGATACGATCTACTAAATAATGTTTGTTGTGCTGGATTACTTCGTAAAATGAAATTATATTTGGAAAGTTACGGTATTGTGTTTCGCCCACCATGATCTAATATATTTGTTCCAAGTCATTTGGGGTTTGTTTTGATGTAATGACAATTTTGAAGAATAAGTTTGTTTGAGTGACTATTTCTAAAATTGTTAAAATTATATGGATGTAAAAAATGTACGTATTTTACTGGGGCATAAGAATCTTGTAACTCGATAACTGTAATCTCACGAAGGTTCATTCTGTTATTAGGTGAAGAGGGTTTTTACCCAGTATTTTCTTAATTATGTTTAATTTATCAAACTCAGAGCTCGGGGGTAATTAATGAGCCGTAAAATCGTTTCTTTTGACTAGCTCAGTCCTTGAGCAGCCATGTTGCTTTTTCGGGTGTCACGTGATGTGTTCCCATGGCCACTCTTAGTACAACATATTTGTGGGTGTGTACTATTTTCATTTTGATATTTGACGTTCGATCATTTAATATTGTTTTTCAACATATGAAGTGAGACCTTTGTGAACAAAACAGGATTCGTGTGGGTTATAGTTGCGGACTGTGAATGCCAAACGTGTCGGGTGGAGATGTTCTCTGCATAACTGACATTTAAACATTATTATTTCTGGAGAGTTTGCCGTTTGGAGATTGCTTGAATTTCCTTGATTTTATTTTTCTGAGACTTGTTCTCGTGGAACTTAATCTTGCTGACCGTTGGGTTGGGAAGGCTTTATTTTGTCTGGAGATAGCCATAAGAGACTGTTTTCGGCTCCCGAAGTTTAAGATCAAGGGTGATCTAAGATTACAGAATTGTAAAAAAAAAAAAAAAAGAAAGAAAGAAAGAAACAAATCTCGTTTTGATAATTGATGAATAGGTTGTAACTCAAAAAATTAGGGTTTAATTTCATTTGTTTGTGGATGTGTAAAAAGGGAATAATTTATTACTCCTATAGTATTGATCTTAAAGATTAAGTGAATCCGTAATAGTTATTTTTCTTTCTTTTGGACCTTTAGTTTGTGTGGAAACCTAACTAATTAATCAATTTCGGTTTATTAAAGCTATCTGTTTCTCATATACAGTGTTCTTATTTAAGTCAGTATATTTGAATTATTTTCTTCTGATGATTCATCCGACCTCTTGGGTCTTGTACGCTCACAGGTTTTCGCGACCTCTTGGACTGTGAAGGTAAGTTTGGTTTTAATATTCTAAATTCTGTTTGTCCTTGGTCGTGCAACAACTATCGCTTGAAAGCCGGGGAATAACGCGATAGATGTTAAACCACTCAACCATGCTGGATTGTCCAGAAGCAGTTCTAGATAGTTTGTCAAGTAAGTAGCGAGTATTAGTGATTAGAGCGGGTAGAGGTTAGGGCACTCTATGGTCCTTGGGACAGGAAATGGTCCTAAAAGGCGGAGGAAACTACAACTTGTCAATGTAATTAGGATGCGGAAGGCAACGGGAAATCACTGCATTAAAGATGCTGAAGGATATCCCTTTAAGTTCACATGACATGGCTCTGTTTAACGCAAAATTAATATCCGGAGTTTCTATTCCACCATTCGGATCTCCGGGGGTGGGGCGTGAGGCTTTGAACTCTGCTCTGACTAGAAAGCCCGACAGTTTTGGAAAGATCAAAGTGTACGACAACAAAGTTCGAATTACTACATGGAATGCACGCAGCTTATATATGGCAGGGAAGCTTGCAAACGTTGAAGCAGAACAATGTAGGCTGAAAACTGACATTTTTGTGTTAAGTGAAGTAAGATGGCCTGGATCGGGGATTCGGATTATTAAGGAAGGATCCTCGTACTTTTCAGGGGGAAATAATATTAACCACAGGTATGGAGTTGGCGTGGTTGTGTCATCAATGATTGCAAAATCAGTTTTAGATTTCGTTCCAATTAGTGATCGAGTATGTTAGTAACGTTGCAAACATCACACCGACCTCTGAATATCATCCAGGTTCATGCACCAACTTCTGACAAAGATGATGAAGAGATAGAATCATTCTATGATACCTTGAATTAAGCAGTGAAACTTACAAAGAAAGGAGAGATAATATTGCTCATGGGTGATTTCAACTCAAAGATTGGCCTCGGTGCTGAAGGCGATATTGTAGGGAGCTATGGTCTTGGTGAACGAAACACAAGGGGAGATAGATTGATGCAGTTTTGCACAGAACATGAAGTTTTCGTTTCTACCTTTTTAAAACTTCACCCTAGGAGGCTATATACATGGATTTCACCCGCAGATAATGAAGAAAAAACTGTCATAAATCAGATCGATTTTATTCTAGTGAAACAAGAGCTGAAGAAATTTATTATATCAGTAAAATCTTATCCTGATACCAACATTAACAGTGACCACAACCCAGTAGTAACTGACTTTAAAATGCAACGCTTTAGAAACGCTACAGGGTGTGTAGACGCATAGACATCAGAAAATTGGCCAGTTCTGATGTCAGAACTAGTGTTGGTGCTGTTCTGGAAGAAGAGATAGAAGCAATAAAAGAGTCTCGACATATAGAAGTAGAATCCACATGGAATTCCACAAGAGACAGTATAGCTCAAGTTCAGGAAAATAACATTGGATACGTCAACAAGCAACAAAAATCGAAACTGGATGAATGATGAAATCCTGGAGCTTATGAATGAAAGAAAGAAATATAAAGATAAAGACCCCATAACATACAAAAAATCTACATAAAGAGATACGTAGAAAATGCAGAGAAGCAAAGGAATCCTGGATGTCTGACAAATGCAAGGAAATAGAGGAACTTCAGGAGAAACATGATCATTTTAACCTATATAAAAAGGTGAAAGAGCTGAGTGGTCTACAAAGGAACCGATGCGGACAAATATTAAGGAACGCAAACAATGAGATTATTTTAGGAGTTGAAGAGAAAAGATGGAACGAATACGTCGACTATCTCTTCAAAGATGACAGAGATGATCCTCCACCACCTGATGAAAGAATCAATGAAGCCAGTCCTCAAATAACAAAGAGTGAAGTATTGAATGCCATTACACTTCAGAGGAATGGTAAAGCTACCGGTTCAGACAGAATTTACTCTGAAGTTGTTAAAGTTATAGCTAAACAGGACTCAACCGGCCTCAGTCTACTAACATCGTTGTTCAACATTATCTATACATCAGGAAAGATACCTTCTGACTGGCTGAGATCAACTTTGATGCCAATACCAAAGAAGCAGAACTCCTCCCAGTGTGACGTTTGCCGTATGATTAGTTTGATGTCCTATGTACTCAAAATATTTGTGCGAATTATACACACCTGGATTTACAAGAAATGTGAATCTCATACGGATCAGACCCAGATTGGTTTCAGAAATGGGGTCGGCACACGTGAAGCACTCTTCTCCTTAAATGTACTCGTACTGAGGTGCAGGGACATGAATGTCGATGTATATACTTGTTTCATTGACTACAAAAAAGCCTTCGACTGTGTGAAACATGAAAAGATGGTAGAGATATTAAGATCGACTGGTATTGACCAAAGCGATCTACGCATTATCAGCGCACTGTACTGGAATCAAACCGCAGATGTCAAAATCGACCAAAGAACATCTGAAACGACTACAATCAGAAAAGGTGCTCGTCAGGGATGTGTGCTATTACCTCTCTTGTTCAACATTTATTCTGAAGCAATATTTAGGGAAGTGTTGCTGGAAGAAAACAGTGGGATAGTTATAAATGGACAGACAATTCACAATATCAGGTACGCAGATGATGCTGTTGTCATAGTAAATGAATTACCTGCGCTCCAACGCATCATAGACAAATTAGTCCAGCTCAGTGAAGACTTTGGCCTGTTTGTCAATGCCTCCAAGACCAAAGTTGTAGTCTTCTCAAAAAGAAAAATCCAAGCAAGCCTGTCAATAAAAGACAATAATATTGAACAAGTATCCTCCTTCAAATACTTTGGCACTTTGCTAGATGTGGAATGTGATTCCAAGAGAGAGATAAAATCTAGAATAGAACAGACCAGGAGACAATTTTTTAGCATGAAACAGCTATTTACAAGATCGGATATAAGTCTGCAATTGAGAATGCGAATGATTCGGTGCTATGTGTTTTCCATTTCCTTTTTTGGATGTGGCAGCTATGGGTAAATGTATTTTGTATCCATAACATGAAGAGTAACGAGTCTGTAATGCATTTATACCATGAAGGCATTGCGAAGAAAGGAGAAAATGAAGTGTGCTCCTTCCTATTTGATGATATAAAAGAATATGTACCAGAAAATGTCAAAGAGCTACGTTTGTTTTCCGATAATGTTATATTAGACACGTTTGCGAAATTAATAAGTGGTTCGATAAGAAGACAGGTTGGGTGTAGGAAAGGTTATTTTGCTGAAGCTCAACTTGTAAGATTTCAGCAAGATATAGCCGATATCTTTCATAAAGGAGGTCAAATAGATTTTATCGCGGTTGATCTGTCTAAGGCATTTGATAGGGTGGATCATGGGAGACTACTGGCAAAAATGAGTGCAATTGGACTAGACGAAAGAGTGACTGAATGGGTGGCTACATTTCTAAATAACAGAACTCAGAGAATTAGAGTTAGGTGAAGCTTTATCTGACCCTTTAATAATTAAGAGGGGAATTCCTCAAGATATTATCACTGGACCTTTATATTTTCTTATATATATTCACATATGATATGAGTAAGGAAGTGGAATCAGAGGTAAGGCTTTTTGCGGATGGTGTTATTCTGTATATATTAGTAAATAAGTTATAATATTGTGAGCAACTGCAAAATGACCTCGATAATGTTTGTGAGATGGACAGTACGCAATGGTATGACGATAAACGGGGTTAAAAGTCGGTTGTGAGTTTCACAAATAGGAAAAGTCCTCTCAGTTTTAATTACTGGGAACACTGTGAATATCTAGGTGTTAATATAAGACAAGATCAACATTGGGATAATCCTATTAACGAGGTTTTAACTACACATCATCTTGCTACATCAAGCCTGTCTCATATTTAACTTTAAATAAAGAAAATAACTGAAATACAAAGACTATCGTCATGAATTAGTACTAGTAAAATTTAGTGTTATATGAACGTAAATAATAATTATTAGCCTAGTTAAAATACGGTACCACCCCTGATCAGCTGGCCTATATGCGATCCAATGATCGACTTGTCCTTGTAATGAAATTTGAACAATCTCAAGAAGTGTGAAAACATGAAACACACTCCCAAGGAAAAGAAAAGAGAATTAATTTCTTCTTCTTGAGGCGTCTTTTCCTAGCGGAGGTTGGCGGTCCACATAGAGAGCTCCGAATGTGATGTTGCAGCATGGAAAGCATCTTCTGAAGTGCAGTTGTGCCATCTTCGGATGTCCTTCAGCCATGAATTCCTCCTCCTGCCTACAGACCTTTTCCCCTGTATCTTACCTTCAATGATGAGTTGTAATAGCTGGTACTTCTCGCCTCTCATAATGTGCCCTAGATATCGGGTTTTCCTTTCTTTTACAGTAAGTATTAGTTCTTTTTGTTTCTTCATGCGATGAAGGACTTCGTCATTTGAAATGTTCAGCGGAGTAGGCGGCGATATAGATACATTTCAAAAGCATCAATTCTTTTTTCTAGATTTTGAGAGAGAAGAAGGCGAGATGAAGTTTCAATATTTAAGTACTTACTAAGGAGAGGTTTGGGGCTGCAGGAGACAAGACATATAAAGGAGTCTCCTTCCAAAAGTTGACCTGCGACTGGTATTATGTTACTTATATATCCTAATACGCCAACCTGATACTACACTGTAACGGATATACAGGAACGTGATGCTGGAAAGTAACCATTTGTCTCATCCCCAAGACTCACTAGAATCACATTTCCTAAACCCGGACTGCCTTCTGTCAAAGCAGACAAAGCAAACATGTCTGATGTAATGATAATGATTTCCCAGAGCGAAAAAGGTACACATGCCAAGGCGAATGGCCGGTAATTATCCTCTTTATGTTTATCAGCCTTTCTTCCTGTAGATTGGAGCTACAATAGCAACTATCCATGCATTTCGTATAACTCCTTAATGTAAACAGTAATCAAATAAGTACTTTGTATATGGTACAATATCTCAACTCATTCGCTTTAGCATATCCCCAAGAAAAAATAAAGACTTCCAAAAGCCGTCATGCATCGTGTATTCTATTAACCATCTCAAAATTGCGACAGTAATGAATATACACTTAGACACCACATATATCAGGTATATACCGAGTGATCTTGAGAAATCCTTGTCTATCCGTCCATAGTGACCTGCCACTATTGATTTCTGACAGACTAAAATCACGCCATGATACTGCTGACTTAGATGCTAAGGATTTTAAATCTCTTAATGAGTGGAAAGGTAGATGGGAAGCAGAAACAGATGTGCGCCTGCATACCTTCTTCTCAGGCCCCAGACTTCCAAGTGGATCCCACCTTCCACGCAAGACCTGGACTGCCCTGAATAGAATCAAAACAGGACATTGCCGGTGCAGAGCCGCTCTCCATAAGTGGAAAGAGCTACCTAATCCAGACTGTGACTGCGAAGCTCCACACCAGACTATTCGTCATATCGTGAGGGAATGTAAGATTCGAGCCTATCACGGTGATGGAGATGACTTCCTGCTGGCAACTCCAGATGCTGTACGCTGGATTGTAAAACTAGACATTCAACTGTGAAGCACAAATTACTTTGTTTCTCAACTGTAAGTATATATATTACTGATATTGTCTGTATAAGCCATACGCTAAATAAATAAATAATACCGGGTGATTATCTTCTACCTACTAATTTTGTTTTATGCTGCCCAACTGACCGGCGGTTTTATATATGTCATGAAAACGTAGGCCGTTCTGGTACACACAACAAAAAGGGACAGATATCTTTCAATTTACCGTCTAACCATAATGGAAAGTCGTTATACTGTAACATTATTAAACAATGGCAATCACGAGTGCACTCCCTAAATTATCTGAAAATGATACGTCTTTTGAAACACGAAGTGAGCATTATGGCGCATTAAAGCTATTACATGAGCTGTTATCTGGAAACGATGTGTCGCAGTGCACTCTAGCGTAGTTGCTAAGCAGGCAGTTCTTGAGTGTGATGTGGGAGATTTAATTTCGGATCTACAATACATTTTTAATTTCGGTTTTGTGATTTGTATCTTAATGTTCATGAAATATCCCCTTTTGTGCATATTTTAATTAAATGAGAGTGCATGTGGACCTACGAAGGACCGATTTGACATCAGGCCCGGATAAGTACGGAATAGGAAGTGAGGGGGGGGGGGGGCAAACTGCACTGACAATGCTCAGTTAGGGTAGAACAATTTTTGAAGTGAAGACCAGCTTGCTTTATGCATATCTGGGTTCACTGCTGAATAGATCTTCTAGCGCGCGGATGCATGGCCGGCGTTATTGATCTGTAATGAAATGAAATGGCGTATGCCTTTTAGTGCCGGGAGTGTCCGAGGACAAGTTCGGCTCGCCAGATGCAGGTCTTTTTATGATTTGACTCCCGTAGGCGACCTGCGCGTCGTGATGATGATGATGATGATGATGATGATGAAGACGACACATACACGCAGCCCTCGTGCCAGTGGAATTAACCAATTATGGTTAAAATTCCAGACCCTTCCGGGAATCGAACCCGGGGCCCCTGTGGCCAAAGGCCAGCACGCTAACCATTTAGCCACGGAGCCGGACTTTATTGTTGTTCAAAATGCCCCCAATAGGAAGAAGTCCAATGGCATTAAGTGGGGGACCAACACCTTTGACCGACCAAAATTTGATTTTTCAATTTACATTTTTCATTAAAAACTAAGCCTTTCTATTTATAACAGTGTGGACATTTTGTTAATATCTCCAATACTTTCGGGGTTATGACAAAAACCATGAGGCCCTGTCACCCAAGCAAGTCCTTTGAGCTACCTTCATTCGTTAAGTTTAAAAAAAAATATTTTGAAATAATGATTTCGTGTGGCTATTTCCAGCCGGGTGCAGCCCTTGAAAGGCAGACCCTCCGATGAGGGTGGGCGGCATCTGCCATGTGTAGGTAACTGCATGGAGGATAGTGTTATGTGTGGTGTGTGAGTTCCAGGGATACTGGGGACAGAACAAGTACCCCGGCCCCGAGCCATTGAAATTAACCAATGAAGGTTAAAAATCCCCAACCCGGCCGGGAATTGAGACCGGGAATTTCTGATCCGAAGGCCATTACGCTGACAATTCTGCCAATGAGTCGGACCTATTTTCAAATGAAAATAATGAGAAAGTTGACTACTTGAAAATAATTTCATGGAAAATATATTTATACTTGATGGAGGTCACTTTTTCTAGTATATGTTGCAGCTATAACATTACTAATCATAATAAAAATAATCATAGAACAAATATTCATGTGTTTGGAAATTATCAGGGAAAAGGCAAAACAGTGGACATGATACACCGCCATTTTGAATAATTAATTGTATGCAATGGCATAAGTTTATATGATTTCGAAATATGTAGGCAAATTACTAAGGAATGATGTGTTTGTCACACTAAATTTTCTTTTAGTACTCATTACCATTGCCTAGGAATAAAAAGTTTAATACATTCCATTTTTCTGCTTAATGTTCAGACGTATAGGTCCTCGCTTAAATCCGCTGACCTTGCGGGCCAAGGAGCAGGTCCTTCTTTTTCCTCTCATGCTACTCGATGTGTCTCATTCTGATGGCGACGGACGTCTAACTTCGATCGAATGCGGTGGAGCTTCTTCCTGTTGAAACCATATCGTTAAACGATCTCCAGATGGTACAGTACATCCTCCAGCAGAAGTGGGAGTTCATGGCCGCGAAAGTGCAGGTATCGAGTACGTGTTAACTGACCCCCGAAATATACGGTCCGATAAGGCGATCACCCAGGATTCTACACCATACATTCACTCCCAATTGTACTTGATAGGCTGCTTCTTGCACCCAGTGAGGATAGACAGCTGTGGCGGTTGGTGATTCCGTTATTGTGGAACCGCGATTCGTCCGAGAAAAAAAAATTTCTGCGGAAATGCTGCACCATTGTCGACATTTCCTTACAGCCTTCCTTCCTTTCTTTCTTAACCTGTTTAGACTCCAGGGTTGGTTTCGCCCTCGGACTCAGCGAGGGATCCACTTCTACAACCTTGAGGGCAGTGGGGGACTAGGACCAGTACCTCTACTACTATGCTGAACATTGGCCATGTGGGGGGGAGGGAGGATGGGAGGGTCGGATGGGATAGACAAGGAAGAGGGGAGAAAGCGGCCGTGGCCTTAAGTTATGTATCATCCCAGCATTCACATGGAGGAGAAGTGGGAAACCGCGGAAAATCACTTCGAGAATGGCTGAGGTGGGAATCGAACCCTCCTCTATTCAGTTGACTTCCCGAGGCTGAGTGGACCACATTCCAGCCCTCGTACCACTTTTCAAATTTCGTGGCAGAGTCGAGAAACGAACCCGTGCCTCTGGGGGTGGCAGCTAACAACGCTAAACACTACACCACACAGACGGACTACTAGTTGTATTATTTGCATGTGGCACACACTAGCCTGGGCCTAAGTATTAAAACATAATATTGATGCAAAAGGAAAGTTGGAAGAAGCAAGATTTGAACCATCAATGATAAGTTCCGTTATTTGCACCGCTCGCATCTAACCACATACGCTAGAGTGGCTCGGCGAGCGTGTGTTTGTATTAATAACAGATTAGCGTACATGTCCACTACTTCATACGCTCTTCACGTCACTGCGACCTCGTTTTAAGCATTGATATTGCCCTTTGCTACACCCAGTCACTAGGCACGACATATTAACATTACAGTGTAGAATACATGATTTAAATGTTGCAATGTTTTCGAACGGACTATAGCAACTGTCGCTTGCTTGCTGAACTTACGTGGGCATGAGTATCACAAAGCATGCCAGCAATAACGACTTTACGATGTTTTCACAAGTTTTTTGGGCTGCATAACGAAAATTTGGTAGGCGCAAGAGAATCACCCGATAAATAGGACTACTGTAATTTCGACCGTTCGAATGAATTATAGAAAACACATGGATTCTTTTTTGTTAATTAGTTCATTTTCGTTTTGTATAAAGAACTATGTGTCCGCCTCTGTGGTGTAGTGGTTAGTGTGATTAGCTGCCACCCCCGGAGGCCCGGGTTCGATTCCCGGCTCTGCCACGAAATTTGAAAAGTGGCATGAGGACTGGAACGGGGTCCACTCAGCCTCGGGAGGTCAACTGAGTAGAGGTGGGTTCGATTCCCACCTCAGCCATCCTGGAAGTGGTTTTCCGTGGTTTCCCACTTCTCCTCCAGGCGAATGCCGGGATGGTACCTAACATAAGGCCACGGCCGCTTCCTTCCCTCTTCCTTGCCTATCCCTTCCAATCTTCCCATCCCTCCACAAGGCCCCTGTTCAGCAAAGCAGGTGAGGCCGCCTGGGCGAGGTATTGGTCATTCTCCCAGTTGTATCCCCGACCAAGAGTCTGAAGCTCCAGGACACTGCTCTTGAGGCGGTAGAGGTGGGATCCCTCGCTGTGTCCGAGGGAAAAGCCGACCCTGGAGGGTAAACAGATGATGATGATGATGATGATGATGATAAAGAACTATGTTTGTATACTAGAATAATACTCACAACTCCGAGATCGAAGTCCAGGAGATCCACCGTGTACTTGGGCAACATATTGAGGAGTAGAAAGAGCCCCCATAAGTTACCATAATGGCACAATAAGAGGGCTAGGAAGGGAGGCGAACACATCACAGTCTTAAAAAGAGCTGTGCCATCTTCAGGTTGCATTTGATTTGAACGTTTTCTGGGCGGGTGTCTTACAACAAGTACCCAAACTACGCTTAATGCAATGGCGAATGACCCAAGTACGTAGAAGCTTCCTTGCCATCCGTACAAATTAATCATCCCCGCCACTAATGGGAAGCTGAACACCATTCCAGCAACGCCTCCTGCGGAGAGAAAGAAGAGTTTTTTAAGTACAACTTGATCATTTCCACCATTAGTGTCACAGCAACACTCCTTCTGCGGAGAGAAGAAACAGTACTTAAAGTACAACTTGATCATTGCTACCATTAGTGTCCCAGCAACACTCCTTCTGCGGAGAGAAGAAACAGTACTTAAAGTACAACGTGATAATTGCTACCATTAGTGTCACAGCAACACTCCTTCTGCGGAGAGAAGAAACAGTACTTCAAGTACAACTTGATCATTGCTACCATTAGTGTCCCAGCAACACTCCTTCTGCGGAGAGAAGAAACAGTACTTAAAGTACAACGTGATCATTGCTACCATTAGTGTCCCAGCAACACTCCTTCTGCGGAGAGAAGAAACAGTACTTCAAGTACAACTTGATCATTGCTACCATTAGTGTCCCAGCAACACTCCTTCTGCGGAGAGAAGAAACAGTACTTAAAGTACAATGTGATCATTGCTACCATTAGTGTCACAGCAACACGCCTCCTGCGGAGAGAAGAAACAGTACTTCAAGTACAACTTGATCATTGCCACCATTAGTGTCACAGCAACGCTCCTTCTGCGGAGAGAAGAAACAGTACTTAAAGTACAACTTGATCATTGCCACCATTAGTGTCACAGCAACACGCCTCCTGTGTAGAGAAGCCCGCAATACATTCTGTGCTTAGCAGGTTGCATGTAGTTAAGGAGCAATATCTTCACGTGAAGATATCAGCGAAGCTAGACGAATAAAAAGAAGCCAACTACGGGCAAACGTGCAATTGCAACCAGAATTGGTGCACATATGAATTAATACTATCTGGAGAGAAACACCGTGGGAGTAAGACTTATCTAGAACCCCTAGGGGATTGGGGAGGAAGTGACTTGGAAAAATGTATTATACGAGTAATAGATTATATTCGAAAACCACCTATGCTGAATCCATACTTTTCGGATTCGCTAAGATGAACAGTAAACCAGCTGGTACCTTTTAAGTTTCTATCGGTCCCCATGTGGGTTGGGGCTGTAAATACACACACATGGTATCTCCTGCCTGTCGTAAGAGGCGACTAAAATAGACCCCAGAGGCTCTGAACTTGGAAGTGTGGGTTGGTGACCACGGGACCCTTACCTGATTCGCGGCATTGCTTCCATTTACTCGTTCCAGGCTCCTCACTTTCATCTGTCCTACCCAACCTCCCTTGGTCAACTCTTGCTCTTTTCCGACCCTACTTTATTAGCGCGTTCGAGGCCTAGTGATTCATCATTTCATCGAAGAGTTGGATCCCTTGTATTTTATGCCTGATTAGTGTTATGTGCCTAGTTGAACTTCCTCTGAAAACAATAATCACCACCATCACTACAACAAGTCTCCTTCGACATAGGAGGAGGGGGGTTGGAGTGAAACATGAAATTCCAAAACGACAGAGATTATGGTTATACATGTGTATGTTCCAGCATAGCTCTCAAAAAGTCTTGGTACACATATGACTCACTACCTGGCGAAAATTACTGTGGGGTAAGACACCCCTAGGATTCCTACAGTTGATTTTGGGATGGGTAACATGAAAAATAATCAGAAACGACCAATATAAGTGTCGAATGCATACTTATCGGGATCGCTGAGATGATTTGTAATACTCTACATTCAGAGGTTTTTTTACACTAACGAACTTTGCAACTTGCACTTATCAATTATTTCAAAGTGCAAAGTCTTTCTATTACACCATGATCTAGGTATTATTTTTCAGTTTCTTCGCAAAGTGAAAAGTCTTTGCGTAAGGGTGAATCAATGAAGTTTACTCCATGAACATACTTTATAATACCCCATGATTTTAATGTTTTATTTTTTACGGTGAAGACGATATACGAGGGCTGATTTACAAAGACTGAGACTGATTTTTTCACAGATGTTTATTACTCCATTTCAAAGTTTACATGATCTTTTTCAAAGTAGTCCCCTCCTACATCAATGTAATTTTTGTAGCGTCACTGCCAGTCTTTAAACGTATGCTGCAGACCATTCTTCGTCAGTTCCTTGAGAATTGCCTTACTTTTCTTCAGCACTGCCTCAGACTTCCAAAATCGAATGACCCTAAGCTTTACGTTTAGTGATGGCAATAAAAAATCACAGGGTGCAAGATCAGGGATATAAGGTGGATGCGCTACATAGGTAATGTTGAATCGAGCCAGAAACTACATGACTTGATTTGCGAGGTGAGGCCGTTCATTGTCATGATGAAATTGCCACCCAGGCCAAGAAAAATGAGGTCGTTTCTTTGCAATGTGCATCCACAGTGTAGCCAATATTGACGTGTAGTATGCTGTTGTAACATTAGTGTGAGAGGGAGCTGCATGCTGGTAAATCCATTATCTGGTATGCGAAATGCACGTAGTGTCTAAAAAATAGAGAATTTTTACTGTACCCTACCCTGTCCTTAAATCTTGACCTAGCTCAGCGGAGAAGCTGCGTGCGTCGTTCGAAAGAAAAGTGGGTTACAAAACTAACTAGAATTTACTTAAATTAAATTGGACAGGTGCAAGACTACATGTTTTAGTAAATGAGAAGTCACCGCATTAACGAGTAGAATAAAAATTTTAATGAATAAAACGCATGATAAAATACGATAAGAAACAAACTATAACACAAGTTTACACATTTACAAGTGTGAGTCGTAATAATGATCACGAACCCATGTCAAAAATAAATGTCGTAAGTGGTGAGCAACGGAGGTGATTACGTACTTCGCGGGATTAATCGGATGAGTTATCTATGAGTGGTATGAAGCCATGAGTAATCTATACCCTGCATTGACATACAATAATAATACTCGCGTCTCGTCCAAATATTTACAAGTATACGCGAAATGGTCGGTAACACATACATGAAAAGCACAGTCCTGGGACTGACACAATATCCCCCAAAATGCACTGATTCTACTATATCGGGTCCGCCCGGATACAATTGAACAGGTCAGAACCTGCGACAAAAAATTACAGCACGCGCTGTAAGCACATTCTTTAAACGACGTTGTACATACAAGTGAGACTACAAGACAAACATAAAACAATTTTAATACATTGAGAACACGTCGTGTAAAAGAAACATGAAAATACCCTTCATATCATACCACGATAACCTGCTGCGTTCAAGAGGTGTCAATGCTCATGCCCGGCCCGTGTGGGCGAGTTTTGGGACGACAATGCGAAGATTACCAGCTGAGCGGAAAGTGAAATGAATGAGCAAAAATGATCTTTCACAGCAGACAGACCGGCCGAACCTCGCTTACTACAATAACGAAAATGACGCACCCCAGCTATGCTTCGGCTCGTTTACATTTAGGGTACCTGCTCTCCACACAAAGATTTGCCTTGGTGGCTTCACACAAATAAGCTTCAACTGCACACAGGCAGGGAAACAAACGCAAATTAGCCTTCCTCGCAGTTCCGGGGTATCTGTGGAACAGCAGATGTGAAAGAAGGTGCGGGCAGGAATGGGTCTAACTACAAGTTCGAAAGATGAATTAAAAATTTAAATAAAGGTTATATTTTGAATAGACGACAAGATTTAACAAATTTTTACATAGAATTTGAAAACTTAACGAGTACAACAAGTCAACAGCTATCCAATAATCAGGTACAAGACCAGAAAAGCAAGGATTTAGAGACAAATTAATGATATGGGCTTCAAACCCCACCTTTTACAATCTCTGAGCTCTCAGCTCACAATCACAAATTGCCAAAGGGCAGAAAACCCCTCACTACATGGAACACTTGCTCCCATCAAGCCTCCTAGAGGCACCCTTCAAAACATCATAAAGAGCTGACCACTCTCAATCTTTCAAGCCTATTAAAGGCCACAACAACTTTCGCATTGCCTGCCTCTCAAGGCACACTTTCAAATGAACAAGGGTACCTTGTACCCGTTCTACTGGACCTTAAATAAAAAAAGGTTAATCTACACAGCCCAAAATACAAAAGGAATGGAGGCGAGAACTTGCACTCATACATGAAACTAGTTAAAACCTAAGTGGCGCTAGGCCAATTCAACAGGGGCTATTCCCACACTAGGGAGGTGACTCGTATACGAAAATTTTAATACATTAGGAAAGAGAAGAAAAGCGGTTATTAAAACGTAGTCACCTCAGATCAAAATGCAGAGGAGCTCGAGAGGGTAAAGCACTCTCTATCCCCGATTTACAGTTAAAGTAACATGAAAATTTTACATCGAAATGGTATAGGTTACATCAAAACGGTTTCGGACGTTCCCCGAAGGTTAAACTGCTGAGCTAGCAAGAAATTAAAGATGTTAAACGGCCATTACCTTTTTGAAGGGCTGCTGACTGATGAAAGAGGCGCTTCCCGCCTCCTGCTATTCTTCCATACACTAAGCTAGATGTTGTACGAGTGGCCGAGAGACCAGAAAATCAGCAGCTTTTATACCCTCGCGGAAGATTCGAGACCTTTCATGAATAATTAAGACACACCCACATGCGTTTATTGGTCGGCTAAAAGTTACAAGTCAAAAATAAAGAAGAAACCTGTGATTGGAGGGAAATTAATTACAGAAATTACTGATTGGGTAAATTCAAAACAGGCGGAAAGAAAGGATTAATATTGCCAACCCACCAACGAAAGAACGAAATTTAGTAAAGACAACTTATGAATACAAAATATCTTCAAGAAAAGTTCCTTCACTTCGCACCAGGGTGCATAATCATAGTTTTTGGTAGAGACATCTGTGAGAGAATGTCCACACTTCTTGATAATTGGAAAACAAAATCAATTCGAAATTAACACAGTGACATCTTCAGATAAACGGTTGAATTAATTCAGTTTTAAAGTTCAGAGTTTCAGCTGTAGAGGAGTACTTTAAGGCGGAAAATTCAAATGTGCGGCGTATTGATGTACCAACCGGTATACTTGCAATTCAAAATTTGCATCAATAATACCGCCTCTAACGGCGTATGACAAGCCGTATTTCACATAAATCTACTCATCGGCGCTAATTGCTTCTCATATCTAGCACACGCAGGTTCATAACTCGGCTTATACACAGCCTCTCAACACAGTCGTCTTGCGAGTAATTCACAGCTATATCAGCGGTCGTACTCAAATCTGTAGGCGCATTCGGGCCTTATAATCCGTCCCGTCTACATTCTCATCTCACCTCGACTACGGATCGGTCTGTTGCGTTATTAATATAAAAGAACCTTGCTTACAACGGTGGAAAAATTTAATACATAGTTAGTCTGGCTCCAAGCTGAAAACATCGTGCGTCATGCACAACCAAGCCTTAACTATTTCATATTCTGTCCCAAGTTCCTGCACAAACATTAGAGGCGACTTTACTTCGTAAATAAATAATGACAATGACATCGTTAAACTTGCACCAAACAAAAGGTGCACCCGAAACTACATAAAACAAACACATAATCATTTAACTATTATTCCCTCAAACCTTCTAATCAAAGCTAAAAAGTATACACGCGGGTCGTCAGCCACAAGTTAAATTACTTTAAATAAAATGAAATAATTATGCTTAGGGCATATAATTGAACGTAATGAAAATATGTACAAGATTAATTAAAAATAAAAAGAACTGGGCATATGACGAGTCTACATATTGTATATTGTATACATTGCTTGAAAAGTGTAGATTAACTCATCTGATTGTCTTCCAGCAACGCCTCCAGATACCAGCTGAAACTCATGGTTGGTTTAAGCCATCATGTTGCTGTGGACATCAAGTCTGAAACCTCGGCACTCGAATCCCTGGACTATCACCTGCTTTGCCGTCTTCTTCTTGCTTTAGCTTATGTTGTTCTCGAACTGGCTGCTGCAAAAGGAATACTCTTCCTGTGATTGCCTTTTACGTAATCGCGCGAGGTGCTGTGATCTAGTCGAGACCAATTGACAAATCTCACTACTTTTAAATTAGTCTGTTAAAAGCAAAGCCTATAACGGTTATAAAACCAGTCACATACAAATTCCTAAGGCATATCTGTGCGAACCGCACTCAAAACCATCCGCTAACTCTGTTTATCTTATGCTATTCAAATTCACTGGCTCAGCTCGGGTGAGCTATTTACGTCTTAATCATTTGTTTATATTCACGTTATAAACTCGGATGAGCTAGTTACTTTCTGTAGCAAGTTGAAATGCAGATTGTTCTAACAGTTAAATAAAGCGCGCGCTCTCAAAGGTGATAGTGAGCGGTACGCACGGCGCACTTTCAATGGCGAGCAAACAAAGTCACCAAACAGAATAATAACAATGAGCGTGAGCTCGGCGGAGTCCCTCGTTTTATAGGGGTAGCCAAAGAGAGATTTGATTTACTCTGCCACCTAGCAGTACAACACCGCAGTAAAAACAGAATGCCTGTATGCAAGCGAATGCCTCTCGATGAATTCCAAGTTGGAGAACCTGGAGATCCTATAAAGAAGAATACTAAGGAAAATCTTGCGCCCAATCCAGACTGAAACCGGCTGTAAACTTCGGAACAACTAAGTTACAAAACTGTGGAGAAAATTTCGGAGACCATGAAAAAGAGGAGCTTATCATCTCTCGGACATTTGTACAGAATGGACAAGACCAGACTAACCAAAACGTTATTCGACTACCTGTAGAATAAGAAACAACGCCGACATAGATTAAAGAATTTCGTAAAGTTCTAGAGAAGCCCAACATCCAGGAAGTTCATATATTAGACAAGAAAATATTTCGGGCCATGATTCAAAATTTGGAAGCGTTTCCATGGCTGGTATTAGGAAAAAATCTTGTTATTATGATGAAAACACCACAACTCAATTTTGACTGGAAGTAGGAAAGGGACCTGCCATTATAATGAAAATTCCTGTAGTGTAACGTGTCTGGAAGTAGGAAAGAGGCCTCCCATTGTAATGAAAACTCCCCGTATCGATAATGATTCACAGAAGGCAAGGGACCTGCCATTATAATGGAAACTCCCAAACTTGATTGTGAATGGCAGTAGGCAAGGGGACCTGGCACTATAATCGAAACTCCCAAACTCGACTTTACTGACAGCAGGAAAGGGGGCCTGCCATTATATTTAAAACTCCCCAACTCGCACTTAGCATGGGGAATAACGTATGGGGACCTCCCCATGGTGTTTCTCAGATAACGCTAAGAGACATGCAAGTTAACAAATTCTCATTGCGTGTACAGTAATTTACGCAGAAATCCATATACAATATAGAATACCGTAGCGAAGCTCGGGTACATTTGCTAGTTGTTATTAATTACAAATTAAAATTGTCATTATTATTGTGCCACAGTTGGTGGTAACATCTCGCTGTGTTGAATTATGGGAGTGACGTTACAGTGAGCAAAGTTTCAGCCAATGGCAGAGGCTATTGGCGTGCCAGCTATTTTATTTATTCATAATGCTGAGATCTTCGTAAAGTTTTGCTATGTTGGCTTCTTTGCAGCTATATCACGTCTGGCAAACCATGGGTATGATTATAAACTTTGTTGGGATTTTATTTGCCCACCACGAAACTTCACCTATTGGGCACAGGCCATTCTTTTCATTGGGAAGGAGGTGGTGTGAAGAAATACTTCTTTCCTCATAGGAGTATTTTGCCGAATAGCGTACCCGTTAAACTTCTGTAGGTATTCAGTCACACATTTCTTTACAGGCATGCATAAAAGTAACAATAACGATAAATCTAATTTTTCCTCGAAGAGGAGTATTTGATTAATATTTTATATAGAAACAGAAAGCCGGTCCCGTGGTGTAGGGGTAGCGTGCATGCCTCTTACCCGGAGGCCCCGGGTTCGATTCCCGGCCAGGCTAGGGATTTTTACCTGGACCTGAAGGCTGGTTCGAGGTCCACTCAGCCTACGTGATTAGAATTGAGGAGCTATCTGACGGTGAGATGGCGGCCCCGGTCATGAAAGCCAAGAATAACGGCCGAGAGGATTCGCCGTGCTGACCACACGGCACCTCGTAATCTGCAGGCCTTCGGGCTGAGCAGCGGTCGCTTGGTAGGCCAAGGCCCTTCAAGGGCTGTAGTGCCATGGGGTTTGTTTGTTTTGTTTGTTTGTTTGTTTATATAAACAGAAAATTAATATATTTGTTTAGTTATGATCACCTCTGAGTCCCTTCAAGAAGCCAGCGGCTGCATGAGCTTGCGAATGAGGAGAGACTTCTTACCGAAACGTGGCCAGACGAATCCACCCTCAGTGTCCGGCGATCGCCACTCAGCTATGAGGTTGTGAATTGCAGGATAGATGGTTCCCTAAATGAAAAGAAAAGAAATGTTATGCTTCTGGTAATGTACACTTGCAAGGAGAATATCTAGCCCATTACCCTAACTCGCAATAAAGTGTTTTCTTCTGTAACGTTTTCACATTTACCTACCTAAACGTAATTCCACTCAGCCCTTCTGCCTCTCTTTATGCAAATGTAAATCCACAGCCTGTTTCCAGTCATTCGACCGCGTCAGGAATGGAATGAATGAAGGCCCCATCTAGCGGCGACGATAGGAATTGTGCCGGCTGCTGAAGCCTGTCGCACTCCTCTGGGGAAATGATTAATGAATGAAAGATGAAATGAAATGATATTGGAGGGTATTGTTGGAATGAAACATGACAGAGAAAACCGGAGTACCCGGAGAGAAACCTGTCCCGGCTCCGCTTTGTCCAGCACAAATCTCACATGGAGTGACCGGTATTTGAACCACGGAATCTACCGGTGGCCTCTCTTTGTGACTGGCTTCAAAGTTAATCCAGAGTAAAATGAACCAATCAGGAATTTATGTGCGACGTGAGATGAAAAGTGAGTCAGAAACAGCCTCCCGTAAGGAAATACGCTATGATTATAGCAACAAGTATAGTAAATAATGAACATGTTGAGGAAGAGATGAGAAGTGTTTGAAATTAGGAATTACGTTTTCCAATTCCTTTCATTAAATTAAGTCAGTTATTTATTATTGTGTACTTTATCACTTGCTTCAGTTTCGAAATTATTGCCCATTATCATATGCGAGATCTGTGATGCATCTAACGTATACGGGGCTTGCCCTTTCTCTCTAGATGATTCATAAACTCTGTACAGGATTTATGGTAAATAAAAAAGTTAATAAATTATCTGTAGCTGGATATATTTCATAGCACTAATGAACGTTTAGAACTTATACATATCCGATGCTGAAAACGTGTCCTCACAATTCTAACTGTTTAAAGCGTGCCTATGACTTGATATCGATGTTGCGGTCGGGTTTGTAGTTCTCATGCATACAAGTCATTCTATTATCATTTACCGATTTATCTCTTAATCCTCCCTAATTTCTCCCTAAACTAACAGAGGAGATCTTTCTTATTTTACACATGTCTCCTATCGTCTGGACTATTGCTTTGGTTTTCTGTAACTATACTGAACCCATAATTCTACGATGAGAAAAATATTTTTCATTTTTCTCAATATTTATTTCAAATAACAAGCTACTTTTATTTTTTTGAGAGCAGCGATGTTGCACTTCCAGAGCCTCGCTGTCGCGTGGGAACGAACTCACCCGCGGTAAGCTCGTGAAATACCGTGACACCTTGGTGGATTTCGAGTACCCAACAATTCTTCAAATTCACGGAATTCTGCGTAACGAGAAATTTTGGCAACACAGTAAATACAGAAATAAATAATCTAAATTATTTTTACACCCTACGTGAAGACAGAACCCCCAGGGTAAATATAAATGCAGTTAAGCCTAAGTACAAATCAGCGTCAGATCAGTGGACTAGCTCCACGTGCCAAGGTCAATGGATGAAGAAAACCTGCGAAACGCCCGGGCAGATATAATTTATTTCACCTGTTGCGAGTGTGGTAAAATTATGAGATTAATATCTAAGTAAATCGCAAGTCTGTCCGGAATTCTGGAACAAGTTTCATGAAAATCGGTCTATTGGACGCGAAATTAGCAGATTACGTAATCAAGCTTAGTGGTGTGAGTAGCGTCACTCCTAAGACTATAAAAGAAACCCCCCTCTGCATATTTCTCAGTGTCGGTCTGGGTTCTGAAGCAGCGGAAGCTTACGCCCGTCGTCAGCAGAAACTTGCATAAGATTGATCTCCAAATAACTTAGTACATGTTCGTGGCTGTGGTCCATATATTCTGTTAGAAAGGGAAGGTGATAGAAATTTTCTGAACTTTCGCCGACAAACTGTGAAAGCATAGGCGTCTGTTAAAGTACATGTCTGTCTGTCTGTCTGTTAGGTCATCAGCCCAGAGGCTGGTTGGATCCTCAAATAGCACCACCAAAGGTTATGCGGTTATAAGAAAACCCCAAAAACCAATGGCAGCACCAAAATGAGGCGTGAGATAGTTTGTCATTGCTTTCCTCACTGGGTCAGAAAGTACTATTGCAACACGACTGACCCTATGAGCAGCACCTTTCATAACACTCAGATGCACTAGTCGTGCTCTGAATGTCATTACTCAGCACTACCCATACCCCAGCAACTTCCATATTGTCACAGCCATGGATGAGACTGGGCCTTCGATGGAAGCTACACTTTACTCTGGCCTGTGCCAAGAGATGGTTGCAAAAGTACTGTATCCATCAAGAAATGACAGCAGGCAGTTAAAGTACATAGCAGATTTTTATTGTATCACCTCGTGTGTGTTGGAAAGTGTTAAGGGAGTTGGGAAGCTAGTCAGAGTAGTTCAGATTTCGTTATCTGTTGAACACCTGTTGTATTAGGGTGACTGAAAGCCGACTCTGAGAGAAGGGAGACAGTCGCAGTCGACTGCAGAACGAAGGAGGTTTGCTGTACAAATTATAACGAAGAAAGTGCGTGATTTGTGTTATCATTTAATAACGTGTGAAAAGGCAGTATTCGTAAGATAGATATGTTTGAGAAGATGATGTTCCTTGTACCGATGTGCGGCTAAGCACGAGGTCAGCTGGCGAAAATGTAGCCAGAATACTGGAGATGACGTCAATGCAGGTCTGTCCATATTTTGTATTATGTTGTAGTTAGACATTTTTGTTTGTCCCAACCAATTTTTTTCAAGACGTGTGTCGGGTCGATATTTGTAATTATCAGGCGAGAAGTGTTATAATTTTGGTCAGCGTGTAAAAATCTTTAGTTTTGTAAAATTTCATGTCAAGAAACTGTAAAATGCGACATTTCAATCTGGTGTTAATGTTCTATGAGATATTGTCCAAAGTGAGGAAAATTAGGAAAGCGATAATGGTAAAGTAGTCGTGGCGAATGTCTTAATTTCAAGTATAATTTGAATTCAGAAGTTTTGTCGAAATTAATAATAATAATAATAATAATAATAATAATAATAATAATAATAATAATAATATCTACCGCGGGATAAAAATTTTCCTATGTTAAAATTGCATTTAACGAGTATGTTTCACAAGGATGGCAGGCATTTAGAAAAATTCCAGTGAAATTCGATAGTTATCTTTTATTCTTGGGAAGTAAAATTTTGTGACATCGTGTATGTCGATGATACGGAAAATCGCGGTGTGTTCTTGTATTCTCGAGGTCCGAAAGTTGTAGTAACAGTAAAATAAAGAGGTGTATTTTGTAATGGTTATTGGTTTTCACAAGAGGATCGAAATGTGAAAAGGGTCTTGAAATATAAGTAAATGGATTGAGAGCGAATAATTTATATATGCGGAGATGAGAGTGATAGGAATACTGAAGGTGAAAGGGAGCCTGGATTTTAAGTAATACCGCTGGGATAAGGCGAGGAGAATGAGTTTTGAGACAGGCTATGTTTGCCGAGGAAGGATTTGTGAGACCGGCTGTATTGTGGCAGGCTGTAGTGTATTCCGCTAACAATCCGAAAATCGAGACGACTACTGTGTGAGGCACCGCAGATTTCTAGTAAGATTCCAAGTGAAAAACGATTCTAGTAAAGATTAAAAATCTTGGTAGTAAAAGTCAAGTGACTAGTTACGTAAAGTCAGTATGAATATTAAGATAATGTGACCTCAAGGATAAAAGAGCATTTAGAATACACGGTTGGTGTAATTGACCGTGTAAATTTATTGAATTTCGTTTCACTGGATAGTCATAGATATAAATATTTGAAATTGACGGTAGGCGATTTGAGGGTTTCCAATGCGGTAGTGATGATTAATATTTTTGGACAACATCCGCTAAATGGTAGACGTGTGTTGGGAATTATTATATTCTTCCCTAAAGCTTCATTGCGCATGCTGAGATCGTGTTTGAGTTGGGGATTGTTCGTCCCGTATATTTATTTTTCGAGTTCACGTTTTGTAACGTGATAGAGACTTACTGCATTTTCCTACTTGCATTCGTTTAATGGTAAGAGACGTTGTTCCGTTGTGAGTTATTAGTCTGACCAGGTCTACAATTGAAAGTCAGAGTTTGTTCGAAATTGCTAGTTCGCCTGATATGCTAGGGGAAGCATAATACGACCCACTTTACGCCCGACAATAGATTTAGGACGTCACATGTTATCCTAGGAGTATACTGACGATGAGACGTCCTAGTTCACGCTCGACGATAGAATTAGGAAGGTACCATGTACATAGAGATTAGTGTTAGGATGTACAGATTTTAAGTGAGCCCGACGATAGGTCTGGGATGTCAGCTGTACATACTCAAGTCTCAGATTAGATGTTTGTTTTGTTTTTGCGAAGTGACCTGGGAGAAGGTAGCATCTACTGTAAAATACGAAATATGAAGAGGGTTAGATCGGTAATAATGAGGCCAACTTGTGCGCAGCTCCAAACAACTGGAAGGTGCTCCCTAAGATATGGGACCGTTATCGGCGAATGAGGGTTGCCCAACATTGGATATCGACCTGATGGTGATTAAATATTTTACTGTAATTCTCCATGCGTGTTGAGTTTAAATAACTTCGATATTTTATTTTATTTTACGGACTTAATTGTTTTGTCGTTCTGACGTACGTTTCGTTTTGATAGTGTGCATATTGACACTCAATGTATTAGTGTGAGACTTGAGTTGCGAATGTGGTTTCGATTCGTCAGCCAGTAATATTATTTTTATTTTCAATCTTTGTCGTTCTTTCATTTATATACGTAGTTGAGTTCGATTAAGTGCTAACTTTATAGGTAGTGTGTTGGGACAAACAATAAGTAGATGGATCTGTACTGGTAGTCATTGTTTGAAAAAGGAAAGAATTCCTTAAGTTTGTTGTACTTTTCAATGTGGACTGGTAATTTTATTAAGCGTAACATAACTATTTCTAACCTGAAAATCGGTTTGATAATAATACTTTTCAAGTGATTTACCTCTTTTTAATTAACTTCAATGTTTGACATTTCTTCTAGATGCGTGATGAATAAGTGTTTCCTGCATTTCGCAGTTTTTTCCTTCAGAACGACGTAACGTAAGATCCTCGCGGATCATGTTGCTGTTGGTTCCTTCCGAACAGTTGTTTGGGTGATGCACATTCAGCATCGGGATTACCTTATCACTTAAGGGTGTCATGAATGACAAATACATGGTGGAATTTTATTTCAATTGTGAATGATGCTGTTAACTCGTAGTGAACACCATGCTTTCCCATAATATTTCGCAACCTATCCAAAGCAACTGATAGTCAATTTGGTTCGATTAAGGGTCCATTCGGCGGGTGTTCCGTATCCGCAAGGGTATTCGACTGGTGGATAACCTTAATTGAGAGTAAATCAGGCGTTCTACTTGTTGGAAGTCAGATTTTCCACGGATCGTGTGGATGAATTCTCAGTTCTCGTATGGAGTAATAGGTGCCCGGTTTTCAGGTCTTTCCTTTTTCAGTTTTTCAGTTTCGCTGTCCACTAATTTATTACTTTCTCCGAAGCAACTCTTCGATATTGCGAGAAATAAATCAACGCATGCAATGTGACTGCGTTTGAAACATTCAATAATAAATGATTTATAATGTTTTATTTCAAGGATTTGTATTAAAATAACAATGTTGTCGTGCCATTTCGAATTTAATAAAAGTTAGTAAGCAAATATTTGCTCCTCATTTCAAGTAGTTAGGCTCTGTTCTGAACCCCATCGTTTGGTTAAGATCGTGACCAAATTTCTTCCCGCAACGACCCATGATTTAAGAGTTCTATATTGCTCTACTGTAGCAGCTGTGGCCGACCAACGATGGAATGGTAAGTTCAAGGGTTTAATACTTCATTCTGCCTTGTTCTCTTACATTTGACTTAATACCGAAATACATATTGCTGGATGTAAAACATAACATACTCTAATCCAGACGCCAAGATACGCGGAATGTTACCAACCTGATCTTATACGATCGAACAATGCAGTTTGAAGTCATGGGAAGAATATATTGCGAATGAGTCACAGGAATCAAAAACGCCGCCAGTTGATGTGCATTAAGCATTAAGTAATGCGACTAATTAAAACGCAAGTAGTAACAAAAATAAATAATATGCCTTCTTTCTAGCAGGCATTGGGTAGATTCTAACCACTGCAGTAAATACAATGTTCGCGACGTCACCAGAAATATTTCATTTCACGCAGAAAATATTTTAAAAATATTCGTTCCACCTGTCCAATGATTACTTGGGATCTATTGTGATTTCACTTGATTTACTCAAGCACTATTCGTTTCTTTTTCCCTCCCTTTTTACCAGTAAGATCCTTTTTTACTGTCCAGAAAGGTTTCCCTGTTGCTTGACCTAGCCTTTCCAGGTTATTATTGCAATATTTCCATGGCCTCTTTTTTCGTTCAACAATTATTTGTTTCGCTCTGTTTCTTTCATCTAGAACAATTCCTTGTCTGCGCCAGTCCTTGTTTGAAGACATTTTAGATTCACCTTCCTTTTAAGTTTACAAGCTATCCTCACTGCTTACTGTTAATTGTTTGGAACTTTCCACTAATCAAATCCATGTACTGTACTTCTAATTTTTTTTCTAGGGGCTTTACGTCGCACCGACACAGATAGGTCTTATGGCGACGATGGGATAGGAAAGGCCTAGGAGTTGGAAGGAATCGGCCGTGGCCTTAATTAAGGTACAGCCCCAGCATTTGCCTGGTGTGAAAATGGGAAACCACGGAAAACCATCTTCAGGGCTGCCGATAGTGGGATTCGAACCTACTATCTCCCGGATGCAAGCTCACAGCCGCACGCCTCTACGCGCACGGGCAACTCGCCCGGTTCTAATTTTATTGACCTGGAGATTTTCTACCCTTATTCGTCTGTAGACAGATTTTACCTTCTCTGTCCTACGCAGAGATACTTAGAATAATTAGTTGACTGTGTCATAAAAAGTAAACAAATAGTAACGAACAGAAAGTCTTTTTGATCTATTGTTTCTTCCGTATCAGCACCATTGCCTCACTCTACAGGGATAGCGCACCTGCCTTTTGAACGGAGGTTTCGGCTTCGATTCCAGGGCAGTCCGGGATTTTAATTATGGTCTGAGGACTGGAATACAATTGTGAATACGGACTGGTGAGACCAATTAAGGAACTGTTAATACGAGGGGCAGTGTACCAGGTCAAGTAATACGCTTTAGGTTGTCGGCACACTACTTGTCTCGGTAGGCCAAAGCCCTTGTGGCCTGATATGTCTCGAATCCCGCCAATTCTTTTACACTGTCAGACGTTCCACCCGTACTGTGATGCGGCATTTTCGATGACAGTGAGAGAACAATATTTGAAGAATTTATTTTTGACTTATATTTGTGGCGAAGTTACTACTCTCACACTAACCACTTTTAATAATAAAACTTAAAAATATAAACGAAAATGTAAGACGTAGCAATTCTACAAAAACTGAATACTAGGAACAGATTCACTAAGATTAGGTTTCAAATGTGTAAGGGAATAGAACTGATATTACTAACAATAAGAATAAAAAGGGTAAATTTAATCATCAACTTCTTCTATTCTACCGCTTTTCCCACACATGTGGATCTGGCCCTGTTTTACGGCCGGATGCCCTGCCTGAACCCAAACCCCACTTGGAGGGATGTAATCACTATTGCGTATTTCTGTAGTGGTTGGTAGTGGGGTGTGTGTCTGAAAATGAAGGGGACTGTTGAAATAAACACAAATACCCAGTCCCCAAGCCGAAAAATTTAATCACTCGAGATTCAAATCCCCGACCCAGCCGGGAATCGAACTCAGAATTCTCCAGACCGAAGGCCTCAACGCTGACCATTCAGCCATTGAGCCGGACAGGAATAATAATAATAATAATAATAATAATAATAATAAAAGCAAAGCAAAGTCATCTCCGTACAGGCCATGAAGGCCCTTGGACTTGTGGAAGGTAAAGGCTTCCACTATCCGTAACCTCGGCACTTGATGGGATTGAGTGGTTAGGTCTACTCCCGTCCGCCTTTCCCCCAGGAATTAACCTGGTACTCATGTTTGGTGTAGGCTGAGTGAACCTCAGGGCCATGTGGACCTCCGGAAGTGAATATCTCGTTTCTTAAATTTTACGACTTCCTGGCGGGGATTCGAACACGCGTCCTTCCGGGCGAACCGAGCTCACCTTTACCGCCTCGGATAGGCAGCCCATAATAATAATAATAATAATAATAATAATAATAATAATAATAATAATAATAATAATAATAATAATAAATATACACTTTTCCTTCTCTATATGTGAGGAATCTAACCCTGAAATTATGCCTATACTTTGCATTATTATTATTATTATTATTAATATTATTGTTATTATATTAGTCCGCCTCTGTGGTGTAGTGGCCGGTGTGATTAGCTGCCACCGCCGGAGACCAGGGTTCGATTCCCGGCTCTGCCACGAAATTTGAAAAGTGGTATGAGGGCTGGAAGGGGGTCAACTCAGCCTCGGGAGGTGAACAGAGTAGAGATGGGTTCGATTCACACCTCAGCCATCCTGGAAGTGGTTTACCGTGCTTTCCCACTTCTCCTCCAGGTAAATGCCGGGATGGTACCTAACTTAAGGCCTCGGCCGCTTCCTTCCCTCTTCCTTGTCTATCCCTTCCAATCTTCCCATCCCCCACCAAGGCACCTGTTCAACATAGCAGGTGAGGCCACCTGGGCGAGGTACTGGTCGTCCTCTCCAGTTGTATCCCAGGACCCAATGTCTTACGCTCCAGGACACTGCCCTTTAGGCGGCAGAGGTAGGATCTCTTGCTGAGTTTGAGGGAAAAACCAACCCTGGAGGGTAAGCGGATATTTTTATTATTTTATTCATTGTGCCCAACCAAGGAGCGCGTGGGAACTTATTCAGCACAACGTTTCTTCTTGTCTCCCCAAAATCTCTTCATCCTTTCGCTGTGCTTCTTTTTGCATTCGTCCGTCCATCCTGTAGCTTGTCCTTTAGGCTGATCAGCACATTTGTGTTTGTTTATCAGATTTCTAATTTTTTTCCGTCTCGCAAGATTTCTTCGTTTATACCAATTTTCTGAAGGTATTGGTTTATTTCTGTAAGCCAGTTGTGAGTTTTTGAGATACTGCAAGATTTATTATTCGTTTACTAGCTTATTGTTATCCATCCTGATCAGGTGACCATAGAATTTTAATCTTCTTTTTTCTAATGGTGACTGTGATTTTTCCTGTCGATTGATAAATTTCCTGTGAATTCCTTTTCATCCAAATACCGTTTTCACATTTTGGTCCTAGAATTTTCCTGAGAATTTTCCTCTCCTCTTTTTCGATGTTTTCTATTTGTGATCTGTCACCAATTATCGGAGTTTCTGATGCACATAGGGCTTCTGGTTTGACAACTGTGTTGAAGTGTCGCAATTTAGCGTTTTGGAATATGGATTTCCTGTATTATTATTATATATATATATATATACATATATAATTCGCTGGGGCCATCAAGGACCACGTTAAGTCTTGTTGCATTTGACACTGAACTTGGCCTTCTTTAGAACCCAAATTGCCCTCATTCTTTGTGAGTGGGCCTGCTTACGCTCCTCTGTCCAAGGGGCACCGTGTCTTCTCTTCGGTTGCTCGTCTCGGTTTAGCCCGTTCGTCAATATTTTCTTGCGGATGAGATCTCTGTTAAGGGCGTCTTCAGCTGAGATATGTAGCATTTGCAGGTCTTCTTAGGTATTTCTAAACCAGGGAATTGTGATTTTGGAGTTTGAATCAAAAACGTGAAAGATTTCTTTAGTTAACTTTCTTCCGTCCATTCTTTTCAGATGACCGTAAAATCGTGCCCGTCTTTTTCCGATTGTGACGGTAATTTTCTCTATTTTTCTGTAGACTTCCTTGTTGGATCTCTTTTGATGGATTCCATTTCTGTACTTTGATCCCAAGATTCCTCTCACAATTTTGCGTTCTCTTTTCTCCAGTTCTTCAAGGAGTCCTTTGTTGGCATTTAGAGACAGGGTTTCAGCTGCATATAGAACTACTGGCTTCAGAATTGTTTCATAGTGACGTATCTTGGTGTTTTGGGAAAGGCATTTTTTATTGTAGATTGTGCGGGATGTTTGGTAGGCTATTTCTAGTTTGCGTACTCGCTCCTGAAGTGCTTCTTTGTCCAGTCCACTTTTCATGATGATCTCACCCAGGTATTTGAATTTGTCTACTCGGGTGATGTCCCCGTATTTTGTATGGAGTTTTGGTGGAGCCTCTTTGATGTTAGTCATTACTTCTGTTTTCTCAAACGATATCTGCAAACCAGTTTGTTCGGCAATTTCCTTTAAAATTTCAACTTGAGCTCTAGCGGTTTCTATGTCGTTTGAGAGAACAGCAATATTATCGGCAAATGCTAAGCAGTCTGTTGCGATCCCCTTGGATTTGCTTCCTATTCTCAATGGACTGTAGTTGGCTTCCTGTAATCTCACCCGCTAGGTTCTGATGATCTTTTCAAGAACACAGTTGAAGAGTATCGGGGATAGCCCATCACCTTGTCGGACTCCTGTTTTGATGTCAAAGGAATGCGAGAGACATCCGTGGAACTTCACCTTGGATTTTGTATCGGTCAGGGTGGCTTTAATTAATGCCAGCAGTTTCAAATCAACTCCAAATTCATTTAAGATGTTTAGCAGGACTTTCCGGTCAATGGAGTCGTACGCTTTCTTAAAGTCCACAAAGACAGACACATACTGCTTGGACCTTAGTGTACAATATCTGATGATCGTTTTGAGATTTTGGATCTGTTCAGTTGTTGAACGACCTTTTCTGAACCCTCCTTGGTATTCACCTATTTGATGTTCGACTTGTGCTTCCAAACGCTCCAGAATGGCAAGTGATAGAATTTTGTAAGTCACGGGTAGCAAAGATATTCCTCTGTAGTTGTTGATGTTCTTCATGCTGCCTTTTTTGTGTAATGGATGGATCAAAGCTATTTTCCAATCTTCGGGTAGAGTCTCCTTGTTCCAAATTTCTTCTATTTGCTTTTGCAAGATATCAAGTGATTCCTCTGGGGCATATTTCCATAGTTCTGCTACTACTGAGTCTTCCCCCGGCGCTTTGTTATTTTTGAGACGGGCAATGTGGCGCTTGATTTCATCTCTGTCGGGTGGTCTGGAATCTGGGTACCTGAGTAAGGGTTCCTTGGTCTCGATGGGGCTTTGCGGTTTAGAGCAATTAAGTAAATTCTTGAAGTAATCTGCCAGAATGCTGCAATTTTCTTCATTTGACGTCGCCAGTGTGCCGTCCTTTCGCTCAAAGCATAGAGATGTTGGTTTATAGCCAGTGAGTTTGCGTTTAAAGGCTGTGTAGTACTCTCTGCTTTCATTCTTCCAAAAGTTTTGTTCTATCTTTTCAATGAGAGATTTTTCGTATTTACGCTTCTCAGTTCTGAACACCCTAGCTGCTTGGGCACGTTGGGTTTTGTAGGTTTCCCAATCATTTTCTGATTTCGTAGAGTAGTACTGTTTCCACGCATTGAGTCTTTCTTGGAGAACTGATTCGCACGCACCATTCCACCAGGCATGCTTTTTGCTTCTCTTGATTTCTGCAACGTCTTTGGCGGCCTCAACAAGGAGACTTTTGGCGTTGTTAAAGTCACAGTCATTTGGTCTAGCCTTCTCCTGGAACTCTTCGACCCTTTGCCGAAGTTTATCATTGTCGAAGCGTGTGATCTGTTTGGTTGTCTTCTTTGTGTTTGCGGGACTTGGTTTGAATTTAATAAGAGACATATAATGATCTGAGGCCACATTGATGCCTTTCTTTACCTTGACATTCATAATCTCAGGGCTGTTTCTCCTGGAGATTGCAGCATGATCAATTTGGAACTCTCCGAGAGCTTGGACGGGAGAACGCCAAGTCATTTGCTTTCTGGGTAGATGGCGTAAGTGGGTCGACATGACCTGCAGGTTGTGATTTTCGCAAATGGACACCAGTCTTTTGCCGTTGGGATTGGTTATTTTGTGAGCAGGGTAATTTCCTATAACTTTCTTGTACTTCTGTTCACGACCTAGTTGGGCATTGAAGTCACCCAAAAGAAGCTCGACATGGTGTTTGGGGATTTTGTTTAATTTTTCATCCAGTAGGTCCCAGAAATTATCAACTTCGCCTGGATCAGACTTGTTCTTATCGTTTGTAGGAGCATGTGCGTTAACTAGGGTGTAGGTTTTGTTCGCGCATTTAATTGTGAGTATAGACAATCTGTCATTCACAGGTTCGAAATTTGCAACCGATTTAAGGATCTTGGTTCTAACAGCAAACGCGGTTCAAAGCATCACAGCTCCATTGAGGATTCCTCTTTGCTCTTGAAAAATCGGTAGCCTTCAGATTCAAAACTCTCTTCATCTGGGTACCTTGTTTCCTGTAGGGCCATTATGGATATCTGATTTTCGTGAAGAGCTTTGGTGAGGGTTTTCAGCTTGCCAGTTTGTGTAAGTGAATTTATGTTGAAAGTTGCTAGAAAGGTTTTAGATTTTGGCCTGAGTTTTTGACTCTTCGGGGTACACCGAGACGCACCGACTCGTCTCTTGCATGATGTCGAGTCTCCCCCAGAATCCGAACGAGACTCGTGCGCCCTGGTGTTCACGACGAGGGATTTATCCGAAGATTTAGCCCCTGGGGTATGTTTCTTGAAATGTTGTGCCATCATGCTTTTTGACTTGACTTTGCTTTGGACGGGTACCCATCCTTTTACA